>NC_079216.1:35824153-35936653 GCF_029633865.1 Lampris incognitus | reverse complement strand
CACCCACACACACACACAAACGCCCCCCCCCCCCGTAACTGCTCTGTTCCTTCAGTATGTCCAAAGTGGGGAACAGGACAGGTGGTTCTGATGTCGTTGGCGGCTGCTCCTGATGCTGATGAGGGTTGAGGCTAGAAATGGTATGGATGGGAGTCCTAGACTGATACTGTATGTAGCATTAGCTACAGCTAGAGGAGGGGTCGGGTGGGAGGAGGGGGGGGCTCCAAGCGTGCCAACTCCCTGGAGAAACCAGTGCATTAGTGTAATGAGCTGCCACCACTCTTTCTCTCTCTCTGTCGCTCAAACACACACAGGGCGATACACGCATACACACACACGCACACACATGCGCACACACATTCACACACAGATTGTGAACCCTGCAGGTTTTCCATTCCACGTTTTCTCTCTGTTCTCTCTATCCTCTCTTTCTCTCTCTCTTTCCCCTCCCTCCATCACCATGCTCCCTCTCTTCTTCCGTCGTTCTCACATTTCACTCCAGTTCAAAAGGCATCTTTCTCTCTCTCTCTCTGTCTCCACTAATCTAAACTAGCAGAGTGGACCACCACAAAGATGGGATGGTAGGTGCTGGTGGTAATGACCCCTTCATCCCTACACCAGTCCCATCACTGATACTGACACAGTCACTGACGCGGCAGTCTGATGCAGCAACTCAGCGTCCATATGCAACTGTTCTAACAAACATGCAAAGAGTTTATCAGGTGCAACTGCAGTCAGCTTACTGAGCCAACACACATCACGAGAGGTCCATTGTAAGAATTTACTTACCTTCAATGAAAATCACCCGGCAAAAAAAAAAATATATATATATATATATATATATATATATATAACTCTGTGTAGCTCAATACCAAAAACTATAAGTTGACTTCTCTCAACTTGAAGAACAACTCTTGACTCTGTTGCATGCAGCGCCAACGCACCAGCCTATATATCCCACCACTTGGATTTGTGCATTGACTGTGTAGGTGTTTAATTATCTCCTGTCAGCCAATGGCACGGTCCTGGTGCGAAGGCGAGCCAATAGGATGTCACCCCTCACTCCTGGCAAACTAATAAGGGATATGGCTTTGCAATGACGTCATTCCCCAGTCACTAAGTGTCCCATTCACAAAATCCATCAGTCATTTGGACCATTTGCTATCTCAAATTTACATTGAGGTCATCATTTGACCAGGAGGCAAACCAAATTGGTGGCCGGAGAAAACCATCACCAGCAATTAATATTTTAGAGCCTCCCAAAAAAAATGTTACACAGCATACTGTTTTTCAAACACCACATTGATAAGTGACATCCCCCCCTCCTCCTCCTCCTCCCCCAGCAAAGCATTTGCAGGCGAGGCCATCTGCTGGGGAGGGATGTATACTACATGGGGACAAACCCGGAGGCTGTTCATTCATAACGCTGTAGGGTGTAACTAGCTCAGAGGATGGCAACCACTCAAGCCAGAACCACTAACCTGAGAAAGGTCTTTTAAAACACGACGCACAACAGTGGGCCTGTAACACAGTTTGATTCACCAACAATCCCTGAACACTTTTCCATCAAATACACTATTGAGAATCATCCTCTTCTTTTCCTTGAACAGAATCAGTGCTGATCTACTCTTCATCGTAATATACCTTAGTCATCCTTCTTCCTTCACACGGGCTCTAGCTAGTTGTTATATAGTCATTGTTGCCCATTCTACGAAAACTTCAGCTAATTGTAGGTATAAAAGCTTCCCACCCTACAGTGATAAAGCGGTACACGGTATTGACTTAGTAAACTAGCACTACTGTCAGACCTGTAATGATCATTGCCGCCCTCAGTCCCTTGCCATACAGCAAGTAAATGAGGTTGTCCTCTGCAAAACCAATCGATAACAGCCTCCGACAAGATCCGTTTCTCAAAAGCAATTACACAGCTGTGTGTCATGCACCGTCGTCTCAAATCCCTTACTTTTCACTTTTCATTAGTGTGCAGGACAGTGTGTGTGTGTGTGTGTGTGTGTGTGTGACTGCATGAGAGCGTGTATTTTTGTCCATGTACATTTATGTACCATCATGGCTTGTCGTTAGTGTGCACAAAATGAATGTGTGTGTATCAGTCTATCAAATGTGTGCAGTAGTGCCTCCTTGTAGGTGTGTTGGTCCATGCCCATGTATCTGTGTGAATGCGTAAATTGAGTTAGGTGTGGACATGCTCAAATCTTTGTGTATGCAGTAAATGCACTTCTAATGAATGAACTGCATATATATATATATATATATATATATATATATATACACTACCGTTCAAAAGTTTGGGATCACCCAAACAATTTTGTGTTTTCCATGAAAAGTCACACTTATTCACCACCATATGTTGTGAAATGAATAGAAAATAGAGTCAAGACATTGACAAGGTTAGAAATAATGATTTGTATTTGAAATAAGATTTTTTTTACATCAAACTTTGCTTTCGTCAAAGAATCCTCCATTTGCAGCAATTACAGCATTGCAGACCTTTGGCATTCTAGCTGTTAATTTGTTGAGGTAATCTGGAGAAATTGCACCCCACGCTTCCAGAAGCAGCTCCCACAAGTTGGATTGGTTGGATGGGCACTTCTTTGAGCAGATTGAGTTTCTGGAGCATCACATTTGTGGGGTCAATTAAACGCTCAAAATGGCCAGAAAAAGAGAACTTTCATCTGAAACTCGACAGTCTATTCTTGTTCTTAGAAATGAAGGCTATTCCATGCGAGAAATTGCTAAGAAATTGAAGATTTCCTACACCGGTGTGTACTACTCCCTTCAGAGGACAGCACAAACAGGCTCTAACAGGTACTATTTAATGAAGATGCCAGTTGGGGACCTGTGAGGCGTCTGTTTCTCAAACTAGAGACTCTAATGTACTTATCTTCTTGCTCAGTTGTGCAACGCGGCCTCCCACTTCTTTTTCTACTCTGGTTAGAGCCTGTTTGTGCTGTCCTCTGAAGGGAGTAGTACACACCGGTGTAGGAAATCTTCAATTTCTTAGCAATTTCTCGCATGGAATAGCCTTCATTTCTAAGAACAAGAATAGACTGTCGAGTTTCAGATGAAAGTTCTCTTTTTCTGGCCATTTTGAGCGTTTAATTGACCCCACAAATGTGATGCTCCAGAAACTCAATCTGCTCAAAGAAGTGCCCATCCAACCAATCCAACTTGTGGGAGCTGCTTCTGGAAGCGTGGGGTGCAATTTCTCCAGATTACCTCAACAAATTAACAGCTAGAATGCCAAAGGTCTGCAATGCTGTAATTGCTGCAAATGGAGGATTCTTTGACGAAAGCAAAGTTTGATGTAAAAAAAATCTTATTTCAAATACAAATCATTATTTATAACCTTGTCAATGTCTTGACTCTATTTTCTATTCATTTCACAACATATGGTGGTGAATAAGTGTGACTTTTCATGGAAAACACAAAATTGTTTGGGTGATCCCAAACTTTTGAACGGTAGTGTATATATACACACTACCGTTCAAAAGTTTGGGATCACATTGAAATGTCCATATTTTTGAAGGAAAAGCACTGTACTTTTCAATGAAGATAACTTTAAACTAGTCTTAACTTTAAAGAAATACACTCTATACATTGCTAATGTGGTAAATGACTATTCTAGCTGCAAATGTCTGGTTTTTGGTGCAATATCTACATAGGTGTATAGAGGCCCATTTCAAGCAACTATCACTCCAGTGTTCTAATGGTACAATGTGTTTGCTCATTGGCTCAGAAGGCTAATTGATGATTAGAAAACCCTTGTGCAATCATGTTCACACATCTGAAAACAGTTTAGCTCGTTACAGAAGCTACAAAACTGACCTTCCTTTGAGCAGATTGAGTTTCTGGAGCATCACATTTGTGGGGTCAATTAAACGCTCAAAATGGCCAGAAAAAGAGAACTTTCATCTGAAACTCGACAGTCTATTCTTGTTCTTAGAAATGAAGGCTATTCCATGCGAGAAATTGCTAAGAAATTGAAGATTTCCTACACCGGTGTGTACTACTCCCTTCAGAGGACAGCACAAACAGGCTCTAACCAGAGTAGAAAAAGAAGTGGGAGGCCGTGTTGCACAACTGAGCAAGAAGATAAGTACATTAGAGTCTCTAGTTTGAGAAACAGACGCCTCACAGGTCCCCAACTGGCATCTTCATTAAATAGTACCCGCAAAACACCAGTGTCAACATCTACAGTGAAGAGGCGGCTGTGGGATTCTGGGCTTCAGGGCAGAGTGGCAAAGAAAAACCCATATCTGAGACTGACCAATAAAAGAAAAAGATTAAGATGGGCAAAAGAACACAGACATTGGACAGAGGAAGACTGGAAAAAAGTGTTGTGGACGGATGAATCCAAGTTTGAGGTGTTTGGATCACAAAGAAGAACGTTTGTGAGACGCAGAACAAATGAAAAGATGCTGGAAGAATGCCTGACGCCATCTGTTAAGCATGGTGGAAGTAATGTGATGGTCTGGGGTTGCTTTGGTGCTGGTAAGGTGGGAGATTTGTACAGGGTAAAAGGGATTCTGAATAAGGAAGGCTATCACTCCATTTTGCAACGCCATGCCATACCCAGTGGACAGCGCTTGATTGGAGCCAATTTCATCCTACAACAGGACAATGACCCCAAACACACCTCCAAATTGTGCAAGAACTATTTAGAGCAGAAGCAGGCAGCTGGTATTCTATCGGTAATGGAGTGGCCAGCGCAGTCACCAGATCTGAACCCCATTGAGCTGTTGTGGGAGCAGCTTGACCGTATGGTACGCAAGAAGTGCCCATCCAACCAATCCAACTTGTGGGAGCTGCTTCTGGAAGCGTGGGGTGCAATTTCTCCAGATTACCTCAACAAATTAACAGGTAGAATGCCAAAGGTCTGCAATGCTGTAATTGCTGCAAATGGAGGATTCTTTGACGAAAGCAAAGTTTGATGTAAAAAAAATCTTATTTCAAATACAAATCATTATTTCTAACCTTGTCAATGTCTTGACTCTATTTTCTATTCATTTCACAACATATGGTGGTGAATAAGTGTGACTTTTCATGGAAAACACAAAATTGTTTGGGTGATCCCAAACTTTTGAACGGTAGTGTATATATATATATATGTGGTGGACACGTATTGGGGACAGAATTCAACCCAGGAACTAAGGGTTAAGTCATGGTTGCCCTGGCAGGTTAACGCAGGGTTAAGTTATGGTTGTCCAGCCAGTTTTCTGGTTATTCTTGCCACCTCCGCTCAGTCGAGCTGTGGGTTTGGTTTGTCTCGCTGATTTACCGTGGATTAAAGAAAGTTGCCTACACGGCTAAAGTGTGAACCCACGGTCTTCTCCGTTACTTCGGCTCTACACTGGTGACCCCGACGTCGGTTTTCGGATAAGTTTTCTGAAACCACACACATTATGGCTACGAACGCCGTTGCAATTAAACTGCCGGAGTTTTGGGAGTCTTCCGCGGCTACATGGTTCGCGCAGGCTGAGGCACAGTTCGCGCTCAGAGACATAACAGCAGACGAGACCAGGTACTACTACGTAGTGGCAGCGCTGGGGTGCGATACGGCTTCCAGGATAAGCGGTTTCATAACCAACCCACCGGCCGATGGTAAATACGCCGCACTTAAACATCTCCTCCTTGAAACTTTTGAACTGTCAACAACGGAGAGAGCACGTCGCCTCTTCGCAATTCAGGGCTTGGGAGATGGCAAACCATCGGAGCTAATGAGCAGGATGTTAAACCTACTGGGTCAAGAAAAGCCATGTTTCCTGTTTATGGAGCTGTTTCTGCGCAACATGCCGCCCCACGTCCAGACTGCGCTCGCTAACTCCACCATCACTGATCCCCGTGAGCTGGCAAAGGAGGCTGACCGATTCTTCGTCGCTACACAACGTTCCTCCCATGCCGGGGTGCTGGCTCCTACCTTCACTGGCCCCCCGCCGACATCGCGGGCGTGGCCCGACGGTGGCGCCACAGCGTCAGACCGCTACAAGCCCTCTGGACTCTGTATGTACCACGCTCGATTTGGTGCGAAAGCTAAACGGTGCCGTTCCCCCTGCAACTACAGGCCGACGGGAAACGAGAGGGCCAACACTCAGTAGTGGCCATGAGTGTTGGCGATACGAGCAGGCTACTCTTCATCCTCGACACCATCTCCGGTCGGCGATTTCTTTGTGACACGGGCGCACAGAGAAGCGTGCTCCCTGCTACTGACGTCGACATCATGGGCGGGGAGCGGGGCCCCCAGTTGGCGACGGCTGACGGCAGCCCTATCCACACCTACGGCGTGCGGTCTGTAGAACTGTGTTTTGGTGGACAACGTTTCACGTGGGAGTTCGTCATGGCCAATGTAACGCTTCCCCTCCTCGGAGCTGATTTTTTGTGCGCTTACGGTCTGCTAGTGGACATTCAGAACAGCCGTCTGGTCGATGCCTTAACCTTCTCCTCCTTCGCATGTACACGGAGGGAAGCGGCCTATGCAGGTCTAGCCAACTCTCTCTCAGAGGCAGACAAGTTCAACCGCCTCCTCGCTGAGTTCCCTGACCTCACCCAGCCTACCTTCTCTGCACCCACCGCTAAGCATGGGGTGGAGCATCACATTGCTACGAAGGGGCCCCCGGTCTACGCCAGAGCCAGGCGGCTCGACCCCGCCAAACTCGCCATTGCCAAGTCTGAGTTCGAGCACCTGGAACGCATGGGGATCATCCGCCGCTCTGACAGCCCGTGGGCGTCCCCACTCCACATCGTCGCTAAGCCTGATGGAGGTTGGCGCCCATGCGGGGACTACCGCCGACTAAATGACGCCACCACGCCTGACCGCTATCCTGTCCCGCATATCCAGGACTTTTCTGCAAACCTGTCTGGCAAATGCGTCTTCTCAAAAGTCGACCTGGTCCGTGGTTATCATCAAGTTCCCGTGCACCCCTCAGACATCCCCAAGACAGCGGTGACAACCCCATTCGGCCTATTTGAATTCCTACGAATGCCATTTGGACTCAAAAACGCGGCCCAGTCCTTTCAGCGGCTGATGGATTCAGTGCTCCGTGGCCTTGATTTCATCTTCGTCTATTTGGACGACATACTCATCGCCAGCGCCTCCGAGGAAGAACACCTGTCCCATCTTCATGCCCTCTTCACACGCCTCAGCCAGCATGGGCTGATCGTCAACCCGGCGAAGTGCCGGTTCAGGCTGACAGCCATTGATTTCCTCGGGCACCGCATCACTGGGGACGGGGCAGTCCCCCTGCCCTCAAAGGTGGAAGCGGTGGCGGCCTTTCCGCGCCCCCAAACAGCTCGTGCGCTCAGGGAGTTCATCGGGATGGTGACATTCTACCACCGCTTCATTCCTCGAGCCGCCTTTATCATCCGGCCACTGTACGAGGCGCTGAAAGGCATGTCCCCCAACCAGGCGGTCGACTGGACAGCAGAGCGGGACCGTGCGTTCACCGAGACTAAAGCTGCGCTCTCCCAGGCTACCCTGCTAGCGCATCCTTCACCCACAGCGCCTATTTCCATAACCACGGATGCATCGGACTATGCTGTTGGTGCGGTTCACGAACAGTGGGTGGGGGGGGCTTGGCAGCCTTTGGCCTTTTTCAGTCGCCAGCTTACACCCCGAGAGCGCAAGTATAGTACTTTTGACAGGGAACTCCTCGGTCTCTGGCTCGCCGTCCGGCATTTCCGTTTCCTGCTAGAGGGCCGCGAGTTTACTGCGTACGTGGACCACAAGCCCCTCACGTTTGCCATGTCCAAGACGGCCGAGCCATGGTCCGCTCGCCAGCAGCGACAACTCTCCTACATTTCGGAATTCACTACCGACATCCAGCACGTCGCTGGTAAGTCTAACCAGGTAGCTGACTGCCTGTCTAGGGCAGTGATTGGAGCGGTCCACCTAGGCCTTGACTATGCACAGATGGCTGCTGACCAGGCCACGGACCCGAGCATCCTCCGTCTCCGGGCCTCCGACACGGGGCTCCGCCTGCAGGACGTTCCTTTCAGCGACACAGGTGTCACCCTCCTGTGTGACGTCTCCACAGGACAGCCCAGGCCCATCGTCCCGCACAGCTGGAGACGCCCCGTATTTGAAGCTGTGCACGGCCTCTCTCATCCAGGCGGTAAGCCATCCGTGCGCCTGACCTCTGCTAAGTTTGTTTGGGAGGGACTTAAGAGAGACGTGAAAGCGTGGGCCGACTCGTGTGTTGCCTGTCAGCGGGCTAAGATACACCGCCACATTAAGGCGCCCCTGGAACGCTTCGCAGTGCCGGAGAGACGATTTGACCATGTCCACGTCGACCTGGTTGGTCCCCTACCCCCCTCCCATGGGTTCACCTACCTCTTCACTGTGGTGGACAGGACTACGCGCTGGCCTGAAGCTGTTCCCCTGGCATCCACGACGTCTGCTGATGTGGCCCGGGCTTTTATTGGGTCGTGGGTCTCACGTTTCGGTACGCCTTCCGACCTTTCATCTGACCGTGGGCCACAGTTTACCTCAGAGCTATGGAATGCTGTGGGTGAGGCTCTGGGCGTCAAGCTTCATCGCACTACCGCCTACCACCCTCAGGCGAACGGCCTATGTGAGCGCTTCCACCGGTCCATGAAGGCTGCGCTTCGGGCTACTCTCAAGGACTGCAACTGGGTTGACAAGCTCCCATGGGTCATGCTGGGCCTGCGGACCGCCCCGAAGGAAGACCTACAAGCCTCCTCTGCGGAGCTGGTGTACGGCACGCCGCTGCGAGTCCCAGGCGATTTCATGCCCAATGCAACGCGTCCCTGGTCAGCTGTGGACCAACGAGCCTCCTTGCTGGACGGGGTCAGAGCTTTCACACCCGTCCCTACCGCCCAACACGGCGCTCCGGTGTCCCAGGTGCCCCCAGGTCTGCAGTCAGCGGACTACGTGTTCATCCGTCACGACGCACACCGCCCCCCTCTGCAACCCCCTTATGACGGCCCCTTCCGCGTCCTGGAACGGGGAACTAAGCACCTGGTGGTGGATTTTGGGGGCACGGCCGAGCATGTTTCAGTGGACCGAGTTAAACCCGCACACCTGGACTTGACGCAGCCGTTGGAGTTAGCCCAACCTCCTCGTCGCGGTCGTCCCCCGGCTCCGCCTCCTCCCCCCATGGAGGCCCGAGCTGCCTCTTCTGCTCCTCAGGCCGACCTCCACAGGCCCGCGTCAATGCCTCCCACAGACACTCCGGCCCCTGTTATCCGGAGCCGCCGCGGACAGCCTATCGTCCACCCGCGCCTGCCTGACTTCGATTACTAGGGCGAATTCTGGGGGGGGCTCATGTGGTGGACACGTATTGGGGACAGAATTCAACCCAGGAACTAAGGGTTAAGTCATGGTTGCCCTGGCAGGTTAACGCAGGGTTAAGTTATGGTTGTCCAGCCAGTTTTCTGGTTATTCTTGCCACCTCGCTCAGTCGAGCTGTGGGTTTTGTTTGTCTCGCTGATTTACCGTGGATTAAAGAAAGTTGCCTACACGGCTAAAGTGTGAACCTACGGTCTTCTCCGTTACTTCGGCTCTACAGTGTAGCTATTATGTTATCTCATGTGCCCGAAATTATCAGTTCAAGTTTATTTAAGCTAACATAAACGTCTAGGGGCTACTGTTAGCAAGCGCTAGCTAGCTAGCTAGCTAGTTCGTGAGGGGGTCTGGACTGATAACCCCAAACACAAGTTATAAACTAGATAAGGCTATAATTCATCTGGAAATACGTAAGAAAATCTAACTCAGAAACCCCAAAGGTAAGAAAGGGTGGTGTACTGGGTTAGACAAGCAAGCTGGCTAGCTACGTTACTTACACTTGCTTACACGATCATTCATGCTCCGGTCTCCTGGTTGTCAGGAGCAACTGCAAGACAACAACGAGGTCGGCAATCCCAGTGGCAAGGTTAAAATGGTATGGTCCAAGCATAGGCGTGTATGAAATCGCTGGAAAACAAGTATGAATGACATTTTAAGTAGTTCAACTGTCTGTGTTGTTATCTTACCTTTTTTGGCGAGGGAGTTAACATTATCATTCATGATATATTTTTTGGGGGGGACAAATTCACCTCTTCTAAATATTGAGGGGGACATGTCCCCCTGACCCCCCCCCCCATAAGTTACGCCTGTATATATGTGTGTGTGTGTGTGTGTGTGTATATATGTATGTATGTGTATGTATGTATATATGCATGTATGTGTATATGTATATATGCATGTATGTGTGCATGTGTGTGTGTGTGTGTGTGTGTATAAAACTTTGTTAAAAGAAACACTCAATGGTAGGGAAAGTGCTTAACAAATAAGGAGCAAAATAATCCATGTATTCAAGTAATTTTTTATGAGACAGTACAAGCCTGTTTCATACCGTGTGTGTGTGTGTGTGTGTGTGTGTGTGTGTGTGTGTGTGTGTGTGTGTGTGTGTGCCAACAGGTGTGTAGGATAGTTATGTGAAGGTATGCTTTGCTCATGCTCCATCTTCTCAATTCCCTCCCTTGTCCTTTATGTGTGCATGTGTGTGTGTTGGCTTATATATATGTCAGAGGCAGAGTGAGGGAAGCAGAAGTGTGTGTGTGTGTGTGTGTGTGTGTGTGTGTGTGTGTGTGTGTGTGTGTATGTGTGAGGGAGGGGGGGTTACCTCTCCTTGTCTGCGTCATAGAGAAACCCCATTAGACAGGATGAGCTTTTAGTGCTATTGAGCTGCAAGGCTCGCCTATATCCCAGACTCTAAATCACTGCTGAATAGACTGCCCAGGGGTCTCAGCTCATACCTACATACTCTACCTAACCACCTGCATACATATACCAGCTATACAGAATACAGCAGAGTAGAGGAGTGTGTGTGTGTGTGTGTGTGTGTGTGTGTGTGTGTGTGTGTGTGTGTGTGTATGTGTGTGTGTGTGTGTTTGAGAAAGACATTCAAAGAGGGAGGAGGAACAAGGAAGTGTCACCGTAGGATCTGTAGGTATCTATGTGTGTGTTTGTGAGTACGCCTGTATGTGTGCCCATGTGTGTGTGTGTGTGTGTGTGTGTGTGCCCGTGTGTGCTTGTGTGTGTATGTGTGTGTTTGTGTGTTCATTTGTTTCTATACACTAGTAAAACTACATACAAAAGCCACCTGTGCCTTTATGTGTGCACCCATCTGTATATATAGACACAAAAGTACAAAAGTACATGTATAGTTTTGCGTGTGTGTGTGTGTGTGTGTGTGTGTGTGTGTGAGCACACAGTCGTTTTCTCTCCTCTGTGTGGGTGTTCCTCTTGGATCTTTTACGTCATAGTTCACCCAAAGGGAGCTGTGCAAAGCATCCTATTCCTAAATTCTCAAAAGTTCCCCTTCATCTCCAGAATAAACTTTGGAGCATCAAGTCCACACGTAACCTTTGGAGACCGGCAACCCTCCACTCGCCCACCCCAGTGTGTGTTATTACTGGGGACATTTAATGATTACAACAGGGAATCTGAAAACCCTTTTTACCATGGTATTATTGGATATGTATAAATGCAATGCTATAAATCAACTTGACAGATCATCTCCACCGGGTATACTGAGGATGTCTCGCGTCTCAATTAATTAAGAAAAAAATTACACAGGTCTGCCAGACACACACGAACAAGGCACACACAAGCTAATATTTGATGTTTATAAAAGTTATCCTATGTGTCATCTTAATGGCTTAGCTTTGTTGGGTGTATTGAATTGGCATATTAGCAAAAGGCACCACTGCCTGTAGGATTGTGCACTCTCATGTGCTGCGTTTGCTTTATAGAGTACGTTTATTTGACCGATACTAGGCAGGTCCTCTATCGTTTAAATTAGAAAGCCACTTTATTATTGTCGTTGTACAGTTGTTCAGTTACAATGAAATTTGTCTTCTGCATCTAACCCATCCTATTGGGAGCATTGGGCAACTCCAGTTCTTCTTTCCATTGCCTTGCTCAGGGGCACAGACAGGAGTAGTAACCCTAACATGCATGTCTTTTTGATGGTGGGAGGAAACCCGCGCAAACACGGGGAACATGCAAACTCCACACAGAAAGGACCTGAGATGGCCTGGGTTTCGAACCCAGGACCTTCTTGCTGAGGGGCAACAGTGCTAACCACTGGGCCACTGGGCCGCCCCACATGCTAATTCATTGATCCATGAATATTACTTATCCACTGTCATGGTCTAATAACTGTGTCCACAACTTGGATAATGCTGTTATATATTCCTTTCATATCAGTTTTCAGAGGTCATAGTGTAATTTGCATAATCTCATATTCATTTTTGTGTAATCAGCCAGCAAATTGCCAGTTTACTTAACAGAAATCATTGAGAAACTCCAATACTGGTTATTAAAAGTTATTATGTAACTGCTCATCCCTGTATTTACTTATATTACCGGTGAAAGAAAAATGTAATTAGTAGCCTGCAATCTTGACAAACATTTTAATGATATTCTTAGTTAAGACTTAGCTAATCTTAGGGGGCCTAAGAGTACATCTGTCGGCATCTTACGATGCTGTGATTGCAACTATTCCCCAGTCCTCTGTAACTACACTGCTCAAAAAAATAAAGGGAACACCTAAAAACACAATATAGACCTCGATGAATTAAATATTTCAGCTGAAATCTTTATTTATTAGACAGAGGAATGTGTTTAGAGCAAAATAACCTAAGAATGATCAATGGAAATCAAAATCATTAGCCCATTAAGGTCTGGATTCAGAATCATACTCAAAATCAAAGTGGAAAATGAGAACATAGGCTGATCCAACTTCTGTGGAAATTCTTCAAGACGATTCAAAATGAGGCTCAGTAGTGTGTGTGGCCTCCACGTGCCTGTATGCACTCCCTACAACGTCTGGGCATGCTCCTGATGAGACGACGGATGGTCTCCTGAGGGATCTCCTCCCAGACCTGGATCAGGGCATCGGTCAACTCCTGGACAGTCTGTGGTGCGACATCGCGTTGACGGATGGTACGAGACATGATGTCCCGGAGGTGCTCGATTGGATTCAGGTCTGGGGAATGTGCAGGCCAGTCCATAGCATCAATGCCCTCGACATACAGGAACTGCTGACACACTCTGGCCACATGAGGATGAGCATTGTCATGCATGAGCAGGAACCCAGGGCCCACTGCACCAGCATATGGTCTGACAATGGGTCTGAGGATCTCATCCCGGTACCTAATGGCAGTCATGGTACCGCTGGCTAGCACGTAGAGGTCTGTGCGACCCTCCAAGGATATGCCTCCCCAGACCATCACTGACCCACCGCCAAACCGGTCATGCTGGAGGATGTTGCAGGCAGCAGAACGTTCTCCACAGCGTCTCCAGACTCTCTCACGTCTGTCACGTGTTCAGTGTGAACCTGCTCTCATCTGTGAAGAGCACAGGGCGCCAATGGCGAATCTGCCAACCAAGATGTTCTCTGGCAAAGGTCAATCGGGCTGCACGGTGTTGGGCTGTGAGCACAGGCCCCAATTGTGGACGTCGGGCCCTCATACCATCCTCATGCATTCTGTTTCTCACTGTTTGAGCAGAAACCTGCACATTAGTGGCCTGTTGAAGGCCGTTTTGTAGTGCTCCTCCTGTTCCTCCTTGCACAAAGGACCAGATAGCGGTCCTGCTGCGGGGTTGTTGTCCTCCTGCGGCCCCCTCCACGTCTCCTGGTGTACTGGCCTGTCTCCTGGTACCTCCTCCATGCTCTGGACACTGTGCTGGGAGACACATCAAATCTTCTTGCCACAGCACGCATTGATGTGCCATCCTGGATGAGCTGCACTACCTGAGCAACTTCTGTAGGTTGCAGATACCGCCTCATGCCACCTCTAGTGGTGAGGGCACTAGCAAAATGAAAAACTAACCAAAGATCGGCCAGAAAAGATGAGGACAGGCAAATGGTCTGTGGCCACCACCTGCAAATCCATTCCTTTTATAGGGGTTGTCTTGCAAATTGTCTAATTTCCACCTGGTGGAAATTAGACAATTTACCAACAGGTGAAATTGATTCACAAATCAGTGTTGCTTCCTAACTGGACAGGTTGATATCTCAAAAGTGTGATTGACTTGGAGCTACATTGCATTGCTTATGTGTTCCCTTTATTTTTTTGAGCAGTGTAGTACACATGGCCATGAAACTCTAGTTAATGGTCACGGCAATTTTCATATGAAACCGATCGTTGGTTTTAGTCGTTATGCAACTGTATTGTTTATACTAAGGGCGGAGACACCTGCAGTGAGTTTAGACTGAGGAGGTCACTTAGATGAGTGATGAGACGGATCTGTCCAAGGTTGTATCCAGATGAACTGATTCAACTTCCTGTGGTTTTCTTACCTGGATTATTGCGCATGCATAAAGACAGACATCCTTAGATGGCTATTGGTCAGGCATGACTGTATTTGGGAGATGCTATTCTGCTATGACCAAACTGAAAGGTTGTGCTTAAAATGACACACTACAGATTTTACAGGTTAATCAAATACATCTGACACTTTTGCGGGATGGAAAGTTACCGTGTCAGAAATTATCTGCTGAGGGCGATATTTCACGTTGGAAAGCTGCAGCGATGAACCATGTAGTCGGTGAACATGAACATGGACATACTAATTCAAGCGTGTCTACGAGCAAAAGCGAGATCCCACATTTCACCAGCGGAAGAAATAACTACCTCGGCTTCTACGGGACACTGACATAGATGTCGCACTTTTTTATGTGCATTCGTCGTAAATCATCACCCAGAAGACACCGAGTGTTGATAGGGTCAAAGTGAGGCGATTCGATTTATGAAGAGACCCGTTCACCGATGGGCACCTCCCAGTCGGTGAGGGGCCACGGCCCATCCAGATAAATCACTTCCTGAAGAGAAAGGAAGGAGAAACAGCACTTAAGTCATTAGCCAGCTGCAGCCTCCTGTAATGGCTCTCAATCTCCAAATTCAATCAGTGGCTCACCACAGCGCACAAAAGAGGTTTGCCGCCTGATTAAATGCAAGTTCAAGAGTGGAGCGAGCATCGCTGTGCGGCTCGCGCCGAGGAAGTCAAGGGAATGTTTGAACACCTTGAAGGGCCTCCCTCGCCGGGATTAGCGAGGAGGAGGTGGAAAAGCAAAACATGAGACCTCAAGCAGGTGTGCACACACACAAGCGTATCCACACAAATAAGCACAAAAGCTGGGTCACTACACTTTAAACATGTTGTCTTACCCATTAGACCAAGAGGACAAATGGCCGGGGCTGAGTGTTTCACCAACGTTTGGGGACAGGTCGTTAGTCACAGTATACCATGTGAGGTGTCATGTCACATGTAAGTAGTGAGCTGGGTGCTCGCTGCGCCCTGATCCTTGCTGCTGTTCATCCCCAGACATTAGGGAGATTACATTTAATGGTCGAAAAGGCAAAACATCTATCAGAGACCTTGGACATCACCGCGTGGGGGGGGGGGGGCTTGGCTGTAGCTCTGACATCATCGTCTGAAAGGGTTAGTCTCGCTTGTAGCTACACCACTTTCATTCAAGAAAAAAAAGGAGCTGGAGAGAAAAAGAGACCTTTCAGCAGTCGATGTCTGGACATTAACAAATGGTGGCGTGGGAGACAGCAACGCCAAAGAGAGTTTGTGCTTCCGAAAACTGCCTGTTGGATAGCCTATTTATCATGGTCTCACAAGAATGAATGACTTGAGCATGCAAGCAGAAATATGAAGGAAAGTGGACCTGGACAGTGCGTTGACTGATAGTGCCAGCTTGTCCTAGGAGATCCCAGTGCCGTGCTATAGCAGCAAATTCCGTGTAGTCTCTGTTTCTGTATAGTCTGTGATTAAGACTGCAGGAATATAATTTAGCTGCATTGCCCTATCGTCGTTCCCATAACCAAGCACACACACACACACACACACACACACACACACACACACACACACACACACACACACACACTCACAGAGCACACGGCTTTTTTATCAGCCCTTTCTGTTTAAGTGGGAAGAGTCTTATTATGGCAGAGACCAATTTGGTCCCTGTCATAATAAGACTCTTGAAAAAGATGAGTTGAAGAATTTGGAAAAAAAAGGCAAACTGATCTAAGACACAATTGGGCATGCTGCTGTTGACCCCAGTGTTTCTTTTCATTGGCTTTATTGCACCACACAAAATTCCCATTCAGAAATAAAGATAAAGTAAAGAAGACCCCCATGGAGAAACTCTGGATTTTTTTACACTTACACCAAAATAATTTAAACAGCCTTTAAAGATAAGAATATTGCTCTGAGATTCTATCTATCTATCTATCTATCTATCTATCTATCTATCTATCTATCTATCTATCTATCTATCTATCTATCTATCTATCTATCTATCTATCTATCTATCTATCTATCTATCTATCTATCTATCTATCTATCTATCTATCTATCTATCTATCTATCTATCTATCTATCTATCTATCTATCTGTCTGTCTGTCTATCTATCTATCTATCTATCTATCTATCTATCTATCTATCTATCTATCTATCTATCTATCTGTCTATCTATCTATCTATCCATTTTACTTATTTATTTACTCTACTACTTACTTATTCAACTATTTCATTTTAGTTTTCATGTTGATGCCGTCGTGTCTGCTTTCAAATCTTTGATGCACCTCAACAAAACTTGGGGTGACTCACACTAGTTCCCCTTACAAAAAGCTGGGAAGATGCAAACAACCCCCCCCCCCCCCCAAAAGTATCTTAAGGAAACTTGGCTCCCATCTTTGGAGTCATTTCAGATTCAATCACACTTGATCAACTTGGACTACGTCCCGTGGTATTTATAGAAAGTTAAACGGTATGCGGTTATGAAACCTGGCTGAGGGCCAAAAGTCTGCCATCATTTCTGCCTCTGCAGCAAAGATGGGAGTTGGAAATCTCTGGTTTTCAGTGCGGCATATGTTTCAGTATACACTGTGATTGAAAGTCATGAGGATATATGTTGCTTCGGCTCATCAGCAGGGAAAAACACAGAGTTTCATAATAATGACCTAACTTGTAAATTTATCCAAAATTATATCAATTCCCAAATCTGGTTGATTGCAGTTTTCATTTGCCTCTATCAGAAGCTTAAATTTCTGTCTCTGCACCTGACTTCCTGTTCCTTCCCAGAGTATATAATTTTGCTTTTGCATCATTTTATGTTAGAACTATATTTCCTTTGTCAGTGTACAGTAAGTCTCCTCCTCCATAATCCTTTGATGGACATTTATTTTCCTAGTGTCTAGTGAGCATTATTTTGCATCACTTTTTTTTGCACCTCTTGTTTCATAGTGTACACATCTTTTCTGTTGCCCATGAGTTTTGTCATGAGGGCCAAGAGTCTGCCACCAGAGTCCCGTCAACTTCTGCAGAGCTTGTTCAGGGAACCCTCATCAAACTGTGGCCTATCAAGGGCGTCTGGTTAGTGTGGCGGTCTATTCCATTGTCTACCAACATGGGGATCCTGGTTTGAATCCCCGTGTTGCCTCCGGCTTGGTCGGGCATCCCTACAGACACAAATGGCCATGTCTGTGGGTGGGAAGCCGGATGAGGGTATGTGTCCTGGTCACTACACTAGCGCCTCCTTTGGTTGGTCAGGGCACCTGTTCAGGGGGAGGGGAAATTGAGGAGAATAGCGTGATCCTCCCATGCACTACGTCCCCCTGGCAAAACTCCTCACTGTCAGGTGGAAAGAAGCGGCTGGCAACGCCACATGTATCGGAGGAGGCATGTAGTAGTCTGCAGCCCTCCCCAGATCAGCAGAGGGGGTGGAGCAGCGACCGGGATGGCTCGGAAGAGTGGGGTAATTGGACGGGTACAATTGGGGAGAAAAAGGGGGAAAATTAAAAAAATAAAATAAAATGAAACTGTGGACCCTCAAATCTGTTACCCTTGAACTGTTCCTCTTCCTTGTTATGTCACCCTCATGGATGTGATTGAGTCTTTCACCTAAGGGTTCAACCGGCATGGCCATCAAATTAACAAGATATGCTCAGACACAGCCACTGTATTTCTTTCTTTCCACACAAGAAAAGGGCCAGTTTCTCCCATCAGTCAAATGCAGCGAAAAGCATCCTTCACTTGCAAAAGCCATTATTTTGACATGATGGATCCCAAAGCACAAGAGGCCATTAAGGGGGTTTAATAAATAGATTTGCGAGAGCAGCCAGGTGTCTCCAGAACAACACTTGGTCACTCGCCCACCCAAACATTGCCACCGAAGTGTCTTCTGTCCGAAACTTCGAAATCGTTCGGATCCTAAGCCGTGTCATTGATCTTCTCGCAAAGAGGCTGTCTTGCTTGGTTTATATCTTCAAAAACGGGTCATATCCACTAGCATCCACTAGTACCAACACAGCAAGATGTAAAGCACACATACAGCTACAACATCCAGTACCGTGAGCTCACCTTTTGCTAGGCATTAAAGTATCCCTGCACGGCCTACTGGTCCCATTTGCTCATGTTAGCATCTATTGATTGACAAGACTCACTGTCCCGTTGCTCCCAGGCTCGCGCCGTTGTAAAAAGGGAAACAACCTTTCATAATGTCATTATGGATGTCACCAGCAGGGTAGATGACATGATAACATTACCGGAGCTGTCACTTACCATTTCATTGTTCTTTATGGGTACATGATTTTTTTATGTAGTCGTCTAACCCTCCCAATAAATAAAGAGCTTTGACATGAATTAAGCACATGTTCAGAATACTTTAGGCTGCATGGGTCTATACTGCATCTCTCTAGTGTAAGTGCAGCAGGGGCCATTTTATCCTGCTGCAGACTTCAAAATTGTCTGATCCTCTTTGGAAATACAATCAAAACTGGATAAAATCTGCAGTAAGGTTAAAAATAATTGCAAACTAATTAATTTATTTCCATCTTCTTGTTAAGACATTGAATTTAAAGCATTATAACTGCAGCAAATGAGCACTATATTGGGTTTTTCACAATACATGCCCATGTATACATATATATTTTACATGGGTCTATATTGCATCACTCTTTCTGCTACAACAGAAGGCATTTTCCAAGCCTCAGACTTCTAACTGTCTGATATTTCATACAGGTAATACAAAATATGCAATAAGATAAGAACTTTCTCTATGTAATTTCTCTATCACTTTCTCTATGTAATCTAATTCCATCTTACTTCTTAACACATTGGATTTAAAGCATTATGTATGTACTAAATGTGTACTATATTGGGGTATTTTATGATACATGCCCATGTATTTTAGGAGTGTCATTTAACATGTGTCCTGGTACATTAATGCATTTTGTTAACTCAAACATTTGACTAGTTACAACTGACCTCATTTACCACAAGATTCATATGTACATCTTTAGTGACAACTGATTAAATGCAATTTAAGCAAACAAGAAGTGTGGGGCGCACACATCTAATGCTGGCCATGTTGGTGATACCAAATGATCTTCACAGACCAACTAAGAGTCTGAAACCAGAATCAGAATCAGATTTATTGCCGAGTAGTTCAAGAACATACAAGGAATTTGACTTGGTATGCCGGTACAAGAGGGAATAAATTAACAGCAAACAGTAAGATACAAGTTGAAAGAAAAGTAAAATATAATAAAATATATATGCAAGATAAAATAAAGAATAAATAAGAATAGGTGCAATAATGGGGAAACCACTGGGAATATGGAAAGGACTCTATTTACAAAATGTTAAATGGGAATTTTACATAAGAAGTTATTTACAGAATGAGAAGTTATTGCAAAATGAGAGTTATTTGCAGGGTAATGCAGCTTTATGCAAGGTGTTCATGTACAGAGGACACAGTAGACAGATATACTGCACAGTGTTTGTGCATGTGAGTGTGTGTGCATGTGTGTAGGTGTATGTCAGTGTATGTGTGGAGAGAGGGTCAAAGGGGGTGGGGGGCAGTGTCAGTAACTGTGGGTGTCTGGGGGCTTGTTGGAAAGGCCTACTGCTGAAGGGGAGAAGCTGTTCTTCTGGTGTGTGAGGTTCTGGTTTGTATAGACCTTAGCCTCTTGCCAGAGGGGAGTGTTTTGAAGAGACCGTGGCCTGGGTGGGAGGGTCGGTCATGATCTTTCCTACTCGCCTCAGTGTCCTTGAGTTGTACAGGTCCAGGAGGGATGGCAGGCTGCAGCCAATCACCCTCTCAGCTGAAACTCCACTGATATATGATATGAAAGATTAGTTTCCGTGTCAGCAATTTATCTATTGTGGTATCTGATAGCAGGCACGTCATTGTCTTAAAAAATCTTGACAGGAACAATGCCAGAATGAAAAAGATGGATCGCAAGGCTGAGCCAAGAACCCCCCTTGCTCACCCACTGGCTTCTAACAGGTGCCGTCATCATGAAACTGTCCGTCTGTCCTATTCAAATCCGTCACGAGGTTTGAGCTTGATTTACCCATTTTAAAAGTCTCCAGTATCATTCAAAGGTTCACATCTGTGTAGTTACGAAGATAACCAGTAGATGTCCTTTTTTTCTTTATGTTTCGTTTGGGTATGTTATTTATTTATTTGTTTGTTTGTTTGTTTATTTATTTATTTATTTATTACCCATCCCAAAATATTTGAGGAGACATTGAATGGATCAATGAGGTAATATCTGTCGGAAGACGATAAGCTCATCTCCAAAAGTGACCGCTCAAATTGGCTGTGAGGAAACGCAGTTTGTTTAAACCGTTGCCAGAGAGCTTCAGGAATGACTGGATGTTTCCATTCTGCAGGCTTGGCGCTAGGAGATCTCCACTGACCTCAAGCAGGGATGACAATGAATGGAACTGATGGTTCGTTGGGATTCATTTTCATACCAGTTCAGGCAGGATTTTCCTTTGAGGCATTTAACTGCTTTACGTACTCTATTCCCTTACATCCCAAGATAATAAATAAGATGATTTTTAAAGTTTATAAAACAAGCAGGTATGGGGTGTCTGGGTAGTGTAGCAGTCTGTTCCATTGCTTACCAACACTGAGATCATAGGTTCGAATCCACATGTTACCTCCAGCTTGGTCAGGTGTCCCTACAGACACAATTGGCCGTGTCTGCGGGTGGGAAACCAGATGTGGGTATGTGTCCTGGTTGCTGCACTAGCGCCTCCTCTGGTTGGTCAGGGTGCCTGTTCAGGGGGGGAGGGAACTGGGGGAATAGCGTGATCCTCCCATGCACTACGTCCCCCTGGTGAAACTCCTCAGTGTCAGGTGAAAAGAAGCAGCTGGCAACTCCACATGTATCGGAGGAGGCATGTGGTAGTCTGCAGCCCTCCCCACCGGTACTTCTGTCAAGTCGTCAGCAGACTATATAGGATACGGTCCCACTCGTACATGAAGCAGATGAGCAAAAATGTAAATGTTTACAGACTTGGACAAATACAAAGATGAAATGAGGAGCAAACAGAGCTACAATGGTCTTGATGCTCATACCCTCTATGGACTCGCCTCCTTGTTATCTCTGTCATTGTGCAACAGTGAAAAGTTTGCAAAAGATAATTTTGTACAGTGATTTATGTATGTTGCATTGTGGGATGGCTTGGGAGGGCTCTGCAGCATCAAAATTGGAGGCTACAATTTATACACCTGGCCTTTGGTTTGTTCAGATGCAGAGCAGAATTTTGAACAAAAATATCCTCCATTTAAAAGCAATTACTGTTTTTTTAAGTGTCATCCCCACAAATTCCTGTGCTCTCACTGTACTGAACAGATAAACTGATTAACTTAATGATAGAGGGAAAAAAATAACCACAATGGTTAGCTGCAACTGTGCTATGGAGAAGCTGATTGACAATTGTACTGAGGAACGTTTAGAGACCATCTTGGGTTTGATGTAATGGATACTGGACATACAGTGTGACATGTGAGGGAAGACACCACAGCCTCATTACTTGAGAAATTGACAAAAACAAAAAACAAAAAGAAACACCAGAGGGCCCCTGCGCTTTATTAGGTCATTTCCCAAAGATCTACAACCTGCCAGTGTAGTTTGGGCTTGGACAGGCTACTCCTATCAGACCAGGGAGGAGGTTGTCCTCTAAACATACCACTCCAAGCATGCAGTAGACTCGTTCATACCCAGTACCACCCACAGACAGCTCTCTCACAGTAACATCCGCCCAGTTACATGCCAACAACAGGAAAGACTGGTTTGTTGAATCCTTGACTCCATAATTTACCTCAGGGTACATCGGGAGAGGAATAGGCTACGGGAGTAAACCTCCACACAAAATCAATGTCCTCAGTGCTGTTGTTTTTGTTTTTCTTGCCCTTTTGTATGTGTTTAAGTGGGAGAGTACTGCTGGCGTCATGTGTGGCTGCCGCTTCCCCCTCTCGTAGCCCCCCTTCCCATCCAGCCCTGAATGTCTGTGTTATGTTTACCTGTTGTCTTGTTTCACCCCGTTTATTGTAAAGCCACTTTGAGTGTTAGAAAAGCGCTATATAAGATTGATTTATTATTATTATTATTATTTGTCAGTGAGAAGTAAAGTTCATTGCCAATCATGGACTCATACATCTCTGATATAAGCAAAGCTATGTTACAGAGGGTATACAGATCTGCAACACACACATCTACTCTTAACTTTTGCAAGAGACAAGATTCAGTTTTTGTCTTTCCATATCATCTTCAGAGATTTTTTTATATACAGTATATGAAATATATATTCTATATTCTCTGCACCACTGCACTTTATCACTTCTTATTTCACCTGTATAAGTCAACCCTTGTGTATAGTAAAGATTGTTGTGTTGTAGTGTTGTTATTCTATGTTAAATACAGAAAGAGAGCCACGAAACCGGAATCAAATTCCATGTGGTGCAAACCTGCATGGCCAATAAACATGATTCTGATTCTTATCCTGAAATGATCAAAACAACAACATTGTTTAAATGTTGTGGTAAATCGTCACTGGAGAGGACACATTACCTGGAATGGAAATCCTATTAAATCAAACCAGCCACCTGATGGATAGGAAAACTCTGATCGCTATCAACATGCTCAATCAGATGAAGTCATCCACAGGTTGTGTTTCAGTCTGTACAGGAGCCGTGCCTCCGATAAGGTCCACATCCACATCCACAAGTTTGAAGAGCATGACACAGTGTCCCCTTATAAAGTGAGGCCATTCCTATAGCTTGAAATGGTTTATAAGGAGCAGGCAATGTCTAAGGCATTACTAGTATTCTATATGTCAAAAGTGTTTGAAAATGATTCTTGGCTTTTGTTATGGCATGCTCAAATTCCCAGCCGGATGGGGTTAACTATTTCAACAATTCAAATACTAGCGTCTAATAAGTTGTGAAAAAAAGATCAGTATAACTTACAAATGCTTTCTTATGATTAACAAAACTCCATGACACTCGTTGTCTTTTCCTTTGTAACACAATCCAAACATTAAATTCAGTGCTGGTTAGAGCAAATGCTAGAATCAATTTACAAATTATTTCTAACCAATTAAATCTTAGCAAAAAGCACAGGCTTTGCCCTCTGGGAGACGAGCATGGTAGGATTATTAGGCCTGAACTGTGCCGGAGAACTAAGGCGACGTCATTTCAGAGTTGCCATCACCTAAGGAGTATTCTGATATGTAATTCTGATCAGCTCCAGTCTTGTTGAGATGCGTTCGGAAGGGGCAACAGTTGTCTGCTATTGGTGATGGAGCAGCCCTGCTATTGATCAGTTGATCATTTGGGGGCTGCTCTGTGCTCACATGCTAAGTTACACACTGGTTGGTAAGGCTGAGAAGAGTCTAACGTCTTGTGTTTTGTCTGTCTGGTCTGAGCACCATCCCTTCAGTCACAGCTGGCCTCTGGTCATGGTCTATAAGCTGACAACATGTTTCACCCAAAACCAAACGTATTTAGTTCCAGTAGAGCGGGTTGAAGTGCTGCAGTCTGTTATATAAGATAATGTCCATGGCATTGTACTGCTTACTCAAGAACCACCAAAGGAAGCGTATGAGTGTGTGTGTGTGTGTGTGTGTGTGTGTGTGTGTGTGTGTGTGTGTGTGTGTGTGTGTGTGTGTATGCATCCGTGCATCTGTGTGTGTGTGTGTGTGTGTTTGTGTGTGTGTGTGTGTGTGTGTGTGTGTGTGTGTGTGTGTGTGTGTGTGTGTGTGTGTGTGTGTGTGTGTGTGCGTGTGTGGTCAGCCACTTACTGGCAATCTATTCTTAGCTCTAAAGGGTGAACAAAGAGGCAATCTATCGGTTTGCTGATATTAAGTGCTGCACAATGTACTGCTGTTTTTTACGGATTTGTGACAGAGAAAGTCTCTTTGGCCACCTCTCTCTGAAATGCTGCATAAGCCATTTTGTCAACACCAGGAAACTTGGAAAGTGACTGGATTTCTGCACAACTTTTACCTCCTTTCTTTTCACACGAAGTTCACTGTGCCCTGGCACTTGGGTGTAGGAGATCTAAAAGTCAATAAAAATGCATACAGACCTGTTAAACCTATTAAGCAGAGAGGTTTCAAGTCGGTTTCTAACCATTTGGTGTGCTGCCGGTGACCTCTGACCTAACGTGTCTTGATTTTGTTGTGAGTTTACTGTACTCTCAGCTGAGCGGCCTCTTGTTCTGCCCATTCTGTTTGGATGATAGCTGGATGATAAGTGGAACCCATGCCATGCACAGGCATGTTGAGATAGATGTACACTGCTGATGTGTCACCATGACTCATAGAGGAGTGAGAGGGACTCAGCTCAGGTAGACATACTAAAAAGGTCAAAAGCTCTGCATTGATTGACAAAATATGAACGTCATTGCCTGATTGTCTGTCCTGATGCACTGACATATGTAACATGATGGAGATGATTTCAATAAGCATTTTCTTTTGAAACGTGTGCTTGTAAAATGTGCAAAATATCAAAGATGCTGGTTTAGTTATGGTGATAATAGCAAGAGTCGGCTCGTTTTTGGAATCCGAACCTTCTTGACCAAGACGTATGGTAAACAATGAATGGGTAGTTGGGCGCACTCTCACTTAACTACACCTTTAAACACTTTTGCGTTCCTCTCTTCTCCCCCTCACGTGTGAGTACCTTGTCCATGGCACGACTTGGACCCGCCACACAGTGACTCAGGCTTCTCTCCATTTGAAAAATTAAACGGGGGACCGTTTGGCAGAGTTAAATGAGGCCCCCAGGCAAAACATGCTGAGATCAGCAGAGCTTCTACAATCTCAATCACAAAGGAGGAGGCTGGCTGAGGTAATGGCTGCCTTCCTCGCTGCCGCTGCCTTGGCACAGAAGGAGAGCTCGTCAGCACAGCCCTATTAATTCATTCATCCCCCTCTCCCCTGCCCAGCCAGATCAGATATCATTAACAGAGAAAAACGGTGAGCAATGGCAGGCCATCTCAGCCTAAAAAACGGACATATTAGTGGACGTAAAAGAGACTTTTGCTGTCAATGGGCATTTCTACCGAAGCTCTTTGATGTGAAATGGGGAAAAAAAGACAACAAAAACTTTTTTCACAATTTGATTTGGAAGGAATATGATGGAACAAAAAAGACACTTGCATCACCTCTACTGTCAACCAAGAAGCCTGCTCTTTAGGTGGGACTGGGACCTATTTAATAACTGCTCTTTCCGCAGCGCTGTTGTTGTAATTACTCACATTATGTTCAAAATATTATCTACGCTCCTGTTGCATCCTCTTCCCTGTTGCTGTAATGACCCACTTCACCCCTAAGGATGATTTCAATTTATTTGAATCGAAGAGGTTTTGAAGAAAAACTAAGAATCCCAATGTTTTTGAAGCACATTCGGCCTACATGAACAACACAATATTTGGCCCTTACTCCTTTCGTTCTCTTGACTATGTGTTGCTTTCTGTTCCCCATGCCCGCACTGAATTGGGAAAAAAGGCTTTTGTTCATTCTGCACCTTTAAACTGGAATATGTTGCAGAATGACTGGAAATTTACAAAGTTAATCTCATTGAGCCATTTTAAATCCAAATTGAGAGTACTTGAAGCTGATTTCACAACATGTACTTGTTTTTTTATAATCTGCTTGTAATTTACTTTTTTTCTAAATGTTTTTGTCTTTTGTTTGTGTTTTCAAATGTGTAATTTTGCAACTGTGTGATTTTGTATCTGTGCTTTCTAATTGCTGCTGCCTATCTTGGCCAGGTCTCCCTTGAAAAAGAGGTTTGTAATCTCAGCGGGATCCTCCTGGTTAAATAATGGTTAAATAAATAAATAAATGAATAAACAATCGATTATTTAGTCATGATTTCACCAGTCACCTGTCACCTTTTAATCATTGTATACCGGTATCACATCTGGCTCAGTCTCTCCTGCTGAAACAAAAGAAAAAACAAAATGAGAAAAGCAACAATGGGACTAATGGAGGAAATTGTTTCTATTGCATATAGCAATTCAAACTGTAACAACTCATCCATTTTTCAACAAGACTCCAATCAGTGGCATCATGATAACTGCTTCATGGTTATTGCAGCATGGGAGCTTTTGGCCTATTGTAACAAGTTGCATTTAAAACACCATAGAGGCCCTAACAAACAGGCAGAATTTGAATAGAATCATTAGATACGTTCTAATTTCTGTAAAGGTCCCGATTCTTTTACTCGGCTGTGTGGCTGGGTATAACATAGTTGGTAAAACATTGTTTCTTACGTTTAGAATTCAAGTCAGTCGACAGTGAAAAGTAAAACCTCATCTCTCCGGGATCTGTCAAAATGCAACTACTTTTTGTTAAAATGTGTGTATGATCACCTTTGAATGGGAAACACAAACAGCTGGCTTTTGGCGCATGGAACTAGTTGTTGGTGATGTGACTTGGGTATTTGAAATATGTATTCAATGCATAAAAAAGGACAATCTTACAGCAGGCATGTTTTTGGTTAAAATACCTTTAGATTCAGGTTGACTACTTTAAGAAACTTGACAGACTTGATACTATGTGACTTGACAAAAAAACGACAAGAGTTCATCTGTCTTTTGGAAATTAAAGGGGCGTTTAAAAAATCAAGTTGTTATGCACAACGAATTCCCGACAAAGACACAAATTTGAAAAAGAAAAAAAAGACTACCAGCTCGAGCTACTGATGTCCTGTAATTTACTGCTGCCATCTAGTGTTTGTCGATTTACGCTGCGGTTGTGTTATCAATGCAAAATAATCTGTCAAATAGTTGGATTAATAACAAGTGAAATGGTTCTGTATGGCTTTTGTACAGTAACAGTACACAAGACAGGGAGAAATATTGGTCATCGGCACCTTGGTGTTCGTTTGCATTTATACAGACAAATAAATGATTTCGCAGTTATCTTGTTACCAATGGTTGGTGTGCAAAAGTTTTCTAGCACCATCACGGAGTCGTTTCTTGCTAGCAAAAGAATCCATTAGTCATTAGTCATTTGAATCATTAGTCAAATATCAGACAAGTAGACTAGTAGAATTAGCTGCTGTCGGGGGCTTTTGTGTTATTACCATTATTGTTGCCGTTACACCATTATTTAACCATTAAGAAACCATAGTTTGAAATTCGCGATAAGGTATCTTTGTTTTAAATTCCTATTTTCTCCTTTTGTCTCTAGAAGGTGACGATCTACAGACAAAACGCGTTTAAGGGATGCGATCGAGCTGTGAGTTAACATCGGAGTTCAACTGCTTTTGCCTGAATCAGGGACCAGGAAAAATAATCAAGTACCAAGCTCAGTAGTCAAAGAGGCGACGGTTTCAGCCGAGATGGTAAGTATGAATGAACTCTTACAATATAAAATCATTTTTCTCCATGCAATATAGTGACGCAGTACGTTAATCTCGTGAAATATTGTGTATTATTATAGATTAAAAATTCAGGGAGTGTGAAACAGTTACTCCCACAGAAAGCTAACTTTAGCAAGCTAACCCAACTTCTGACTGTGAGTAAGCAAAACACCACAGTCTGCTGTAACCGGATGAATAAAAAGAAGCCAATTCTTGTGATCCATTTTTTCTATGTCCAACAACATCATCAGCTTGTATTGACGATAACAACTCGTTTATGTTAACCTTGATTCATTTCCCGTAAAAGCTCAGTAATTTAATGTTGGTACTTTGCCGTATTAGCTAAGGTTAGCTAATGCTAAGTGGTTAGCTTGGCTTTAGCTTGCCGTCCCAGCGCATTAACGTTTTTTGCTTTCGTTTTCCTTAGCTCGTATCCACTCTCCGGTTGTTTTTTTTGTTTTTTTTAGATTAAGTCGTTTGCTAGCTCTCTTAAGTCTCTGTATAACGTTTAAAATAAGTCTAGTAACATGCTATAATAGCCTGAATGATAACGACTTTAAAATTACATTTTACAGTACTACTAAACGGTTAGCTACAGGGGTATCAGGGGACCTGTAGCAGGTGGTTGTTAATGCCTCCTGGCTTGCTTTCCAAGCCGGCCACATGATCATTAATTCAGTAGTAACACAATGCCACCGTCTAGAAAAGTCCACAGTGCAAAGAGTGTGAAACTGTGTGGAATGGATTAGTGTGAAACTGAGGACAATCATGCAAGACAGTTATGTAAGGCCAGTTGAGGTGTATTATCTAATTAAAATCCTTGGTTGAAGGTAAATTCATAATATGTTCTTTTTTATTTCATCTCTCTAGTTCCGTAATCAGTATGACAACGATGTCACAGTATGGAGCCCACAGGTAAGTGACATGCCTTGTGTTAAATGACTCCCTTAGATGGTACAGGGCGTCGCTGTACTTTGAATTCATTTCACAGACGTATAGTATTGTATTGCTCGAGAGCATGGGCTTGTATTCCAGGGCCGTATTCACCAGATCGAGTATGCCATGGAGGCGGTGAAGCAAGGATCCGCAACTGTTGGACTCAAGTCCACGACCCATGCAGTCCTGGTTGCACTCAAGGTATATCAAAACAAAAATGTCTTATCTCAAACATAATCGCAAACCCCCCCCCCCAAAAAAAATACCCTAAAGCATACTATTTACTGTACATGTTCACTATTTAATCACTGGTGTTTTGTGTACGCACGAAAAATGTTTGTGCAGTGACCGTATTGGGTAGTTCATCTATGAAGTTTTGAAGTCTATCACTATTTCATGCTCACCATTCATTGCCATCTGGAATGCAATACTACAAAGAAAGTGGCCCACCTGTCACATTAGCAAGGTGTAAGTAAAGTTAATATGCACAATTGGATATTTGGAGTAGACCTAAAAAGATCATATTCAGGATAGGTAAATGGCATTTGAGAAACACTGATCTAGAGTTTAGTGCAATTAATTGGGAACAAATCCACAATCCTCATTCTGTGAAAAAAAGCTGCCCATGGTTCAGTCAAAGTTAATCTTATATTACAGCAGTCTATCACAGCAAATCCAAGAGGTCATCTTCATGATTTAGTCTTACTGCTGTTCCTACCATGCTATTTCCAGCAACACAACAAACAAGCAACTACCACCAGGACTCACTCCACTGTGGCACAGCAAAGCAAACACTAAGAGAGAATTAAGCAATAAAAATCACTATGATTTTTAAAATTGCCACTCATATTATCTGATAGACTGCTGAACCTCCATGTTAGCTTTAGCTGGACCTGGGAACCTGGGAGTTTCTTTCTTTTTTCTTTTTTTTAACTGCACTGAATGACCACTGTGGATTTCTCCCCCATTAATTGCATTGAATTGTAGATGGCAAACTGGAGCTTCTTGTCTAGTATAAAGAAAAGAAGAAAAAAAAGATGGATGACTGAAAATGAAGCTCATGTTCTACGACATGAGTGATGAGTGTAAAATAAGGATAGACTTCAAATATTCAGAACTGTTCCTTTGTCAATCGAATATCCATCTTTTCCGGACAATATTTTCCAGAACTTTTTGAGTGTTAATGCATCTTAACAGTGCAGTATTCCCAGGTTTGCATATGGACTATTCAAGATCCACTATTTGAAATCTTTTCCTATTTCTTATGTGATTTTTTTTAGTTTATCTTTTCGTACTTTCTAGACCTTTTCATTCCTTAAACTAATATCCTTCCCTTGTCTATTTAGCTAAGATATTCTACTTCACATACCATTTTATGTCCGATATGTTTTATGTTAGCAACGTACCAAGTCAAGTTTCTTGTACTTGTAAACTTGGAACAGAGTAAGATATTGAGATTCAAATTCTGATTGACAATCATTAATATTTGCAAATGTTTTACTGGTATGGCCTTGTGTTCCCTCTGTAGAGAGCCCAGTCTGAACTGGCTGCCCACCAGAAAAAGATTCTCCATGTTGATAATCATGTTGGAATCTCCATTGCTGGACTGACAGCTGATGCCAGACTGCTTTGGTAGGTCCGACAGATGCGTGCACACACACACACACACACACGCACACACACACACACCTATCCAATCAACACCTATCCAATCACGTAGAGAGAGCCTCTCAGTGAAGCTTTGTGTGAAGGCATTTTGGCATTTTATATTCATTTTCTAACCTAACCATCTCTCCCCCATACAGTAACTTCATGCGCCAAGAATGCTTGGACTCAAGATTTGTCTTCGACAGGCCACTCCCCACATCACGTCTCGTCACTCTTATAGGCAGCAGTATCCTCACAATTGTTGACTTGTTGGTGTTTCTAATGATTGAGGACTTGTCTTATGACTATTGCTTTTCAGTAGGGATAGAAAATTATCACCAGCTAAATGGTTGGTAAATATGTCTGACAGTGAGGTCATGCTGAGGTCTTCAGCTATTGTCTCCTACCACTGGGAAGCAGGGGAAGCTAGCTTGTGAATGGGATGAGATGACTGGCCACCCTGGTCTATGAACAAAAAAGGTTAATTTCCTGCACTGTTTCATGCAGAGTCTCATAACCTAGCAACACTTTTCCCGTCCTCAGCAACTAGTGAAACAATTCTACTCTTTACCACAGAGTGAGCGTTACCCAGATATTGCTAAGAGACAATAAGTTGGCCTACCTTTCACAATTAAAGGTTAAGAGTAAGTGTAGATTAAAACCAATGGCCCTTTACCAAAACATTCAGAAACCCAAATCCCAACACAAAGGTATGGAAGGAGGCCCTACGGCGTGGGACTTCTCATTGCTGGCTACGATGTAAGTTTTGTTTGTCAAAGTGGCGGTATGTTATTTGATTTAAATATTGGTTGTCTTGATTTCATTCATCTTATTTCCTCATCATTTTACCTTTTTGCAAGAATAAGTGGAGTAAGTTTCACATGAACATTGGGAGGGACACATTTAGTGGGGGATCAGGGGTTCCTCCCCCTGGAAATTTTGAGCATCACACATTTAATTTCCTGCATTCTGGTGAATTTGTATGCACCAATTTGCTCTTTTTCTACATCAGTTTATTGTGGAAATGTCTTATTTATGTAAAAGAAAAACAACTTTCAGATAGGCTAGCCTATAGTGACTATAGTTTGTAGATGTACCTATTATGTTATCTCATATACCCGAAATTATCAGTTCAAGTTCATTTAAGCTAACATAAACGTCTAGGGGCTACTGTTAGCAAGCGCTAGCAGCTAGCTAGCTAGTTCGTGAGGGGGTCTGAACTGATAACCCCAAACACAAGTTATAAACTAGATAAGGCTATAATTCATCCGGAAATACGTAAGAAAATCTAACTCAGAAACCCCAAAGGTAAGAAAGGGTGGTGTACTGGGCTAGACAAGCAAGCTGGCTAGCTACGTTACTTACACTTGCTTACACGATCATTCATGCTCCGGTCTCCTGGTTGTCAGGAGCAACTGCAAGACAGCAACGAGGTCGGCAATCCCAGTGGCAAGGTTAAAATGGTATGGTCCAAGCATAGGGGTGTATGAAATCGTTGGAAAACAAGTATGAATGACATTTTAAGTAGTTCGACTGTCTGTTGTTATTTTACCTTTTTTGGCGAGGGAGTTAACATTATCATTCATGATATATTTTTGGGGGGGGACAAATTCACCTCTTCTAAATATTGAGGGGGACATGTCCCCCCTGACCCCCCCCCCATAAGTTACACCTGTAAGTAGCTGCATTACTGAGTGAATATGACCATGGCTTTTTTTTTTCCTCTCCCCCTTCAAAACTAGGACATGGGACCACACATTTTCCAGACCTGCCCCTCAGCCAATTATTTTGACTGCAAAGCCATGTCTATCGGAGCACGTTCCCAGTCTGCACGCACCTATCTGGAGAGATGCATGGACAAGTTTATGGACTGTAAGAACAAATGCATACCAATATACGGACCATAGTTTTTTGTTGTTTGTTTTGGTTTTTGTTTTTGTTTTGTTTTTTTTTTTTTTTTTTTTATTTATACAGTTGTGTGGATTTCGGGCTCCAATATTGATACATTCGTGGATACGGATTTTTTTTTTCTTTTTGCAATTTTGTCTTCTTGCATTTCTCAGTGAAATCTAAATCAAGCTAATTAAAAAAAAAAAAGACAAACAGTGCTCATATATATCTGACAAGCTTTAATTTGCACACTGTTCCCAGTTCAGGTGTGAATATAGACAAAAAATGCCCATATATGTCTAGCAGGCTCTAATTTACATGCTGCTCCCAGTTCAGGTGTGAATATAGACTGACAACTTTGTGTCTACCCTGACTGGTGAATGGTTATTGAAGGGTAAAGACACAGATGTCTTTGGACCGCTCAGTACATCTCACTCACCATTTGACATGTACACAGACTGATATTGGAGTATTGGCTCATCCCACTGGTATTGTTTCCCTCACAGGTAATCTTAATGAACTGGTTCAGCATGGTCTCCGTGCTCTCAGAGAAACTTTGCCCGCGGAGCAGGACCTAACCACCAAGGTATATACATCATTTATCCCCTCATATCTCAGATGTTATTTACTAGTTAAAACCAGTTTTTGAAGTCCTGCTACACATCTATCTAAAGGTTTTGGGAGTGTTTTGTAGGTCATCTTACAGCAGGGGTCCCCAACCTTTTTTGCATCGCGGACCGGTTCTATATTGACAATATTCTGGCGGACCAGGGGAGGCGCGGAGGTGGGTTAATAACGATATAGGTTAGGCTTATAAGTCAATAGTATCATAACATTTAAAGTAACGTTTGGGTATTAAACACACAGCGCACATTTTCCTTGCATTAAAATAACATACATATAACAATATTGCAACTCACCAATTTCATCAATTCTCCTTGAAACTGTGGTAGCTGAAAGAGGAATGTTTGCCACCTTGTTAGCTGCAGCTTCCCCCAACAGTTCACGGCACATGTCCTTGTCAGCAGGCAGAATCAATTCTTCCCCTATAGTGAAAGGCTTCTTAGCCTTAGCAATACAACTAGCCACTAAGTGCAATGCTGTCGGAGCAGCAGCATGTGTAGAGGTGGTGGCTCTCAGCACTTGCTTCTGTCCTGCTTGCTAGCGTTGTTTTCGCTCAAAGAACTCCACGGGTTTGTCTTTAAGTGCAGGGTGCTTGGACTCAAGGTGCCAAAGCAGTTTTGAGGGCTTCATTGCCTCATTAGACAGCTTGTCTCCACATATCACACACAGGGGGCTCAGAGCATGCAAGTCACCGGTCACAGTAAAGCCGTATTTTAGGTACGACTCGTCGTATTTCCTACTGAAGGAAGCTTTCTTTTTTTCTTTCTTTTTTCCTTTTTTTTTTTTTTCTGTCTCGGCCTCTGCTGTCTCCGTGTTATCATCGTCATTAGACCTTTTATCTCCCCTACCTCTTCCGAAGAAACTCTCAAGCTATGTTTGTTTTTTGACCGGTACTCATGGTAGCTAACTAGCTGCTAGTAGCAAGTTGACTGAGTGCATCTCTGAGTTATGAAGTTGGTTACTATTGATCTGCCGAATGCCACGTGAATGAGTGATAAAATTACATCATTGGGCACAATTCAAATATCTGTTTCAAATAAAAGCCCTCTATCATTACACAGACCGGGCTTTTATTTGAATATTGTATATCATATTGATTCCTTGCAGCCCGGTAGCAAATGCTTTGCGGCCCGGTGCTGATCCGTGGCCCATTGGTTGGGGACCCCTGATCTACAGGCAATAGATATATAATGTTTGGTTTTTTGTTTTGTTTTTTTTGGGGGGGGGGGTGTAGAAGAGACATCAACCTGCAATAGCAATGTCATCCACCTTGCATATGTGGCTGCAAGGCAAAGTTTCATTGAGTAGTGACCAGCTGAATGTTTGTTATATGTTATATCCTGCTTGTATGGGAGATGTGCTTTGTTTGTGGTTATTGTTTCTCTCTGTCAAGATAACTAAGCTTATGTTTTAAGATTGAATAATAAAAAGGCAACAATCAGTAGAACTATTGTGAATTCTTGATCATTATAAAGTGGCAAAACTGGGTTGACATGCAGGGAACATTTGAAGTGTACCAAAAGAGAGACCTTTCCAAATGTTCATCTTTTCCGCCTTTCAGAATGTCTCCGTTGGCATTGTGGGTAAAGACATGGAGTTCACCATCTATGACGATGACGATGTTGCTACCTTCTTAGAAGGGCTGGAGGAGAGGCCACAGAGAAAGGTACAGCAAGAGAGGGCAAGGTTGGGCTGAGATAGTATTATTTTGGATTGGTGCTGGATGTGATGCGGGTGCCCAACAGGTTGTTTTTTTTTTTTGTTTTTTTTTGTCTTGTTCTTTAAGGTTACTGTGCAGTAATTGCAAAGGTGTAGGATCGATGGGACTATTCTGCCTTTAAACCATTTTTATCTCATTTCACAGTATTAACTGCAGAACTTTTGTGCCTTAATTTTGCCTTTTTCTTAGGTTGCCCAACCTGCAGATGAACCTGTTCCTGCTGCAGGTGCACCTGATGAGCCAATGGAGCACTAAAGACTGCCGTTGTCACTTGAGTCATCCAGAAATGAACGTCCTATAATGACAGCAGAGGGGTCGCATTCAACCTGACCCTTTTTGAAAATGCCACAGAGAAGTTTTTGGAGTAAAAAATGCTGATGTAACGTGCCACTTCCTCAAATGTTTCTGCTTCTCTCTAGTAACATACATCATGTGATGTTGCTTTTTCTATGGGTAGAATGTACATTCTACAAGTAATAAACTTTTTTGTGGATTATTGTTTCACTGCTTTTATTTATAAAAAAAGAAATGGTGTGAAATTATTTTTGATTTTTCATATTTGCATTTCAGCATTTGGCTAATGAATACAAAGTGAAATGACAGAACAGTATATAATAACTAGCTCACAATCATTACAAGCACATAGGAAGTATTGGCTGCATATATTAGACTGTGCAGAGGATCCAGAAAAGTTTATTTTAAGTCATTATATCATTCACATTATTTCATACACACTGATATGCCGACAGTGAACAAGGAACTGAACGTGAGAATCATTCAATACAGTGCATGACAAGTAGAGCCTAGAAAGTAAACATTGATATAGGAGAGTCAAAACCAAATACTCACAAAAGAGGATTATCAAGATCATGCAAACAGTATTTTAATCAAGTATCTCATGTCCCTCTTATTCCTTAGGGACAGTGCAGCAGGATTATCTATTTGAATTTTTGAAAACTAGAAAAACCATTCTATATTTAATATGAATTTAAAGCCCACGTGACAAAATGTATTTTTCTCTGAGGTGACGGTTCTACGCAACAGCTCGCTGAGAAAAACCTTTTGAAAATTGTTTTGAAAAAGTTTGGACCTCTGGTTAAAAACATTTTTCCCTCCATATAAACATGATACCTTCAACAATCTGCACATTGGGAGTGTAATATTTAAAATAAAGAATTTCCCCACGGGGATAAAGTAATAAAATAAAATAAATATAATATTGCGTTTAGAAAACTTGAAGTATAGTAAGTGCTTATTCCCAGGAAAAACGTGTGTTAATATTCTTGCAAAAAGGCACAATGATAACAGCAAAGATACAGTGAGAATAAATGAAGTTGACCATCACCCACCCCCCCTTTTCTCCCCAATTGTACCCGTCCAATTACCCCACTCTTCCTAGCCATCCCGGTCGCTGCTCCACCCCCTCTGCCGATCTGGGGAGGGCTGCAGACTACCACATGCTTCCTCCGATACATGTGGAGTCGCCAGCCGCTTCTTTTCACCTGACATTGAGAAGTTTCGCCATGGGGACGTAGCGCGTGGGAGGATCACGCTATTCCCCCAGTTCCCCCTCCCCCCTGAACTGGCGCCCCGACCGACCAGAGGAGGCGCCAGTGCAGCGACAAGGACACATACCCACATTCCACCTTCCCACCCGCAGACACGGCGGGTTGTGTCTGTAGGGACGCCCGACCAAGCCGAAAGTAACACGGGGATTTGAACTACCGGTCCCCGTGTTGGTAGACAACAGAATAGACCGCTACGCTACCCAGAAGCCCCCGCGCGTCTTTTGAACTGCGTTACTCTTGCCCGCCGCAAATATCCCGAGCTGCTTTGTGCAGTGTTCCGCGATGCAACCAATATTTCCTTTTTACCAGAGAGTTTAGACCAAATTAATGTAAAATTTACAATGTTGTGTTGTTTATCATGTTGTTTATCAGTGCCGTCTTTAATAGCACATTTAGAAATGCGTATCCATTATTTCTATAATACACTGTGCAGGTTTTATACCTCCCGCCCCGCCCCCATCAGTTTTTGCATACTTAACATGTTTAATTTATAAATTAACAAAAGCACAACATCAAACACATGATGTAAATGAGCTCAGACAAGCTGGAAGTGCCCTCCATTCTAAACAGGACCATGATTGAAAACTAGGATTGAGACAGTTGAAACAGACTATTAGTGGGGCAGCTTAGCATAAAAATTGTGCACTTTGTGATAAAAGCACTAAATTTGGTACATATGTAACTTAATATATTTAGAAGAAATCTGGATATGGAGCCACTGAAAATTAACCCCGTAGTGGCCATGGCAGGCATGGACGCTATTAGATCGCTTTTAGCAGGGCTGTGGCCTCCCTTAATTTCATATCAGCCATTATGACAAGACAGAGGAGAATGTTACCTTTCCAGAGATACCAATATTATTGTTCTGGTCCAAACAAAACCAGAGATATGCCATTTTACATATCGGATGGCACCAATGCATGTTGGAAAAACTAAGTTGCCAGTCCCTTTTGAGACATTATTCATCTATACTCTCTGTATACACATCTACTATACCTAAACGCTCCTCTTCTGTTGGGCGAGGGTTAGAACCAGCGATTCCAGGAAACAATACACAATTCAGTACTTCAACAGTGCTTATTATTTTTAATTGGTTTTTATTTATAAAAGTAACTGCTTATCCACTTAGTTTTTTCAACATGCATTGGTGCCATCCGATATGTAAAATGGCATATCTCTGGTTCTATTTGGACTAGAACAATAATACTGGTATCTCTGGAAAGGTAACATTCTCATCTGTCTTGTCATAATGGCTGATATGAAATTTAGGGAGGTCACAGCCCCGCTAAAAGCAATCTAATAACGTCCATGCCTGCCATGGCCCCTACGGGGTTAATTTTCAGTGGCTCCATATCCAGATTCTTCTAAATATATTAAGCTACATATGTACCAAGTTTGGTGCTTTTATCACAAAATGCACAATCCTTATGAATATTGGAGCTAAGCTGACCCACTATATGATTGAAAAAGAGGCCTCAACAAAGCAAGCATGTCAAAGAACACAAGGTACAAACAATTGCTCTGATGCACAACAAAATGTTGGATAGTAATTTCAGGTGCAGCTCACCACCAATGCATTTAAACCAAAGGTGGCGTATATTGGGGCTTTGCAAAAGCGTTGCTATGCGGCACACAAGGTACCCCTGGGTGTCTATGGAGACCCAGCAGAGGTTCCATAGACTCAAATGTTAAAGCTCCGGTTTGATACATCAACAGTAACGACATGCAGGTTAGGTAGTGGTTAACCCGCCGTGTCTCACGCAGATGCCGAATGGTACAGCGACAACACTCGGTACTGATGGAAGATATTTCGATTTAAATCTGGAACTAGAAAACAGCTTGGGACAACTCCAATTCAAGTAAAAATACAAATTTTTTTGATGGATATTTCTGTTTTAGTATGGTAGATCGATATGATGAAATGTAATTTTATAAACTTGCTATAATTGAGGCCCCTGGTTTTCTACTAAGAACAAGTTTGTTCAATTTCTAGGCAATAAATAAGTGTGAGATTTTTGTAAACTCATGCTTGGGCACTGTCTCTTCAACAAACTTCTCATTTACCAAGCCCAAATGGCTGACTTCTGTCTCTTGCGTGGTTTGAATCTCTGTTCCCAGATTACCCATGCTTCTATTAACAGGCTTGTACAGTGAACACTTTCATGCTACTGCCAAAGTATTGAGATAAGAACAGGCTTGAAAGCAACTCTCCTCAAAAACAAGGCCCTGGCAGAGTTTTGTAAGTATCTTCCCCCATGTCAGTGTCAGTGAACCTCCTTCTTTACTCTCCTCTTTTTGTTCCTCCTTCTGACCTGGGTGCAGCCAGCTGCAGTGTCCTTCGGGTGGGTGAGATCGTCAATCTTCTCCTGCTCCATCATGGAGGTCATCCTCAACGTCAGCTCCAGCTCCTTCAGCACCCCAGCCAAGTCCTCCTCAGGTAGGCCCAGTTCGATCTCAGCCCCTTCCTCCTCGGGTTCAGGTTCATACAAGTCCTCCTTGTCACTCACCCCACAACCACCCTCGGGTGCCGTGTCCTCTTCCCCCATTGCTTTGAATGCAGCATCTCTTGGTTTATCTCCATTGCAAACTTCTGGTTCCTCAGCTTCTCCAGAGTCCGTAATGTCTCCATCGGGATTGTCCTCTGCCAGGACAGCTCCGTCGGCCCCATCTGCCTCTGTTCTCTCAGCCTCCGGCTCGGTCTGTGGACCGGTGTGCCAGCCATTGTGACAGGGACAGCAGGGATGGTCCCTGTAATGGCGAGGCTCCTTGGGATAATCTGAGTGGAAACAGTTTAAAAAGGCATTTCATGAAACTCCATTTCATTAATTTTATATCCATTCTGAGCCTATATTTAAAGTTTTGACCTATGAAAGTGAAAACACTTTGAGAAAAAAGAAAAACAGAGCAGAGCAGTTGCTTTACTACAACTGATTTGCTGTTAGCTTGGGAGAAGGCCCAAAGCATTTGATATGGAATCAGTCATTTGACATTTTAATGACATCACAAGCTCTGCATTGATGTTCTTGTTTCTGCCTCTGTAAGACAGATTCCTGTGCATAAACCTTGTTTATTCTAATCTTAACTATAGGGGTAATATGTATAAATTCGTAAACTGAGTGTTATTCCCCTTTAGACAAAAAAATCCTTTTCATAATAAGTGATTTCAACCTAGCAGAGTTGAGTAGCTTTCATCTGGACCTCCACCAGGACACGGATTCTTTCACATCTCTTCTTGAAACATGTCTCTATACAGACTTTGACATAATCTCATTTTGTTGTGTTTATGTTAAAATTGTCTATTTATTCCATTCCAACTTTGTTTCTGATTCCCAGCTGGCATTCCTGTTTTTTGTCGGATGGTCCAAATTGATTTATACAGAGCTTTCAGCAGACCATTTTCTGATGAGGATTTCCCAAGGCTTAGAGCTGAGTTGTGATTGCAAGTGTTTTGAAAAGAGGCGTATGATTCAGTTTTATGAACTGCCTCGTCATGACACATTTGGAATGAATTAGCGGTCACAGTTTGTCTACCTTCCCAGTCATGCTGGGTGGTGTTCTCTGGAGCCATGCCCTCCACCAGACGGCCCTCCTGCATCACCCGCGTGATCTCCCTGAGCTGGAGCAGGAGGCTCTCCTCCTGGTCAGCACTCACTCCCTTCACCCTGCAACACAGATCACAGCTCCAACACATCTTCCATTGGAAAAACAAAAACAAAAAAAACCAAATAGCTTTGTCTTTCAACCCATCACAGTAACATTTTACGTGCCCTTTGCTACCCTGCTGCTGCAACGATCAAATCTTCTGTCAGGGATCACTGACGTTTCATTTGTATTGTTGCTCTATCTTTGGTGTATTATTTTAGATTGTTTTGTGGCTACCTGCAAAACTCAGACCTAATTTATTTTTTGGGATTTGACAACTCTTGTTATACAATAGAATAGAATACACTTTGTCATCGTACATGCATACGATGAAATTCAATCTCTGCATTTAACCCATCCTATTGTATAGGAGCAGTGGAGCAGTGGGAAGCTGCAGCACCTGGGGGGTAACTCCAGTTTTTCTTTCCATTGCCTTGCTCAGGGGCACAGGCAGGAGTATTAACCCTAACATGCATGTCTTTTTGATGGTGGGAGGAAACCGGAGCACCCAGAGGAAACCCACACAGACACAGGGAGAACATGCAAACTCCACACAGAAAGAACCTCGGACGACCTGGGGTTCAACCCCAGGACCTTCTTGCTGTGAAGCAACAGTGCTAACCACTGGGCCAACATGCTATCCCCATGAATGAATATTTTTGTCTATGTTCAAAATTGTGTGAAGATGAAAGTGGCTGAGTCATACAAACGCCATCTGGGCCTCTGCACAAGCTGCAACATAGCGTCTTTACCCCCACACCCATCCTAACATGTGACATAACAGGAAGTAAGGCCCATTTATATCACGTGTGCATTGGCACAGAGCAACACAACAAGTCTGTCGTTAGCTAATCTGAAGTGTTTCTACTTACAACATCAACATTAGTATATGAGGAAAACATAATCACAATTTTGGCATTATAATTATGCTGAAATTTTAAAAAAAATGCATAAATGTGAGGAAATAAGAAAGTTCCTAGAAAAGAGATTTTCTCCAGAATAAAACTTGTTTTTTACCACAGGAACTCTGCAGAGCAGAACACTTGAAAGTTTTATCAAGACAACACCTCACTCTTTTAAAAAAGAATTGCAGACGCCGGTGATTTGGAAATTGCAGTTGCCAAAATTGTGACATCAACCTAAATAATTTTGTAGCTTCAATAGGATTAATTCCAAGACGTTTCAAAGCCATCATGATTATGAGGCTAATTAATTAATTGATTAATATTCTTCTCACTTTTGACTGACAACAGCCTTACAAAATCACATCAAAGCCCATAGAATAAAAGCAAAGCCTTTATGGAGAGCCGCATAAGAATTCCTCCAGCATCTTTATGCATGCTCAATAATCCACTCATGCTCAATCATGCTCAATAAATGTTGTGTGCAGATGAACTGATTCAACTTTCTGTGATTCTCTTCAGCATTTTTAAGTAAGCATTTATTCTACGTGTGAGTAAATGTGCTGGTTGTTGATGCGGAGGACATAATTGAAATTCATTACGAAAAAAAACGCTTGATTAATCAAACGTTTCAAGTAGATCTCGTTTTATTTTTACTTTTGTTACCCTCGTGATTTGGTGGATCTTGTTGTCTTAGTTGCAGCTAACTTGCTCTGTCATCACAAATGAACCTAACTGAACAAACTCAGAGGTCTGGAAAATGCAGGGCGGCCGAGGAAACCCCCAATGCAGGCGTGAACGCACCTGTCAGGACTATGATTGGCATTGGACACAATATTCTCCATCACCAACTCGGTCTCCTTCAGTTTCTCCTGCAGTTGAGCCAGCTCAAAGTCAGCTACAGGGAAAAAGGGGTGAGAGGGAGAATGAGACAGAGAGACAGACAAAGAGTAAGAGAAAGAAAGAGATCACTATCATCAGGTCTGAGAGAAATTGGGAAGTCAACTTATTCTGAAAGGTTTTGTTACCAATCTGACTTAATTTTAAGGGACACATTTCTGCTTTAATGAGGAAATTGACATTTTTAAATGAAATTGCATTCAACACATCAAGCAGGGATAATTTTTGCACCTCTAATCCCTTTTTCTTCTTTAATATTTTTCCCCCCCTTTTTCTCACCAATTGTATCCAGCCAATTACCCCACTCTTCCAAGCCGTCCTGGTCGCTGCTCCACCCCCTCTGCCAATCCGGGGAGGGCTGCAGACTACCACATACCTCCTACTATATACGTGGAGTCGCCTGTCGCTTCTTTTCACCTGACAGTGAGGAGTTTCACCAGGGGAACGTAGCACATGGGAGGATCATGCTATCTCCCCCAGTTCCCCCCAACTGACCAGAGGAGGCGCTAGTGCAGTGACCAGGACATATACCCACATCCGGCTTCCCACCCACAGACACGGCGAATTGTGTCTGTAGGGACGCCCAACCAAGCCGGAGGCAACAGCAGGATTCGAACCAGGATCCCCGTGTTGGTAGGCAACAGAATAGACCATTACGCTATCCGGACGCCCCCACCCTAATCCCTTTTTACAGGGGTATTTTGCAACAGGTAATCAGGAGGTGGAGCAGGTCGTCTGGTAACTGGAGGATTGCCGGTTCAACCCTCGGCTCCTCCTGGCAAAAATGTCGAGGTGTCCTTGAGCAAGACACCTAACCCCTAACTTCTGATGAGCTAGTTGGTGCCTTGCATGGCTGACCCCGCCGTCGGTGTGTGTGTGTGTGTGTGTGTGTGTGTGTGCCTGCGTGTATGCATGCGTGCGTGCATGGATGAATGTGAGGCATTCATTAATTGTAAAGCTCTTTGACTGGCTGTTGCAGCTACAGAAGCTCTATATAAATGCAATCCATTTACCATTTATCATCTTTGAGGGGGCTTTCATCATATCACAGTTAGCAATAATTACTGTTGAAGTACAGCATTTGTCAAGGTTTATGTCATCGCCTCAACTTTTCATGAACTCTTTAAAATTGTTACGACATATTGGGACTATCTACAGAAGAGGGAAGGGGAATAAGAGCGCCTATGATAGAATGACACTCACTGATCTTTCTCTTCATGTTCTCTGACTTGACAGATGGAAATCTGGTGTCTGCTGGCTTGCTGCTTCCCTTGGATGTTATCTAAGAGAGAGAACAACAGTGCTCTTCAACTTCAAGTCTTATAATGAGTCATAATAACTAATGGTGGTAAATGAAAGAGTAGGTTCATAAACAGAAGGAACAAGAGTCCAAATTGTAGGAGTGAGGGATTGTGGGAAGTATTGTAAATCTAACAGTATTTTACCTTGAACAGGATGTAGAGGATGTAGAGTAGGATCCCAAACCCATAGATAGGGATGATCTGCCCTGCTAGGTTGGATTTTCCCCCGGTGCCTGCTCCTGTGCCTGACCCCTTGGCCCTGGCTATGGCCTCTGGATTGTGGGCCCTGGAGAAGTGGGAGCCCGCAGCCCGCTGGTTGTGCCCATCAGAGGCCACCTGCCGGTGGGGCATTGGTGGGAAGCGTCCTTGGCCTGCTTTCACGGAACACAACAGGATGTCAATGTCAACAGATCAAAAGACTGTGCAGAATGCTTCACAACACTCAGGTCGAAAGTAATCCCCACATATGCTACATAGACAGGTATTTGCATCAGTGACATTGCTCACAGACACCAGTAACAACTACTGATACACAGGGTGCAAGGACAACACAGGGCTTTATGTCCATTCTAAAATAAGCAATACAACAACAGGCTGTTTATTCTACCATCTTTTTATCTTTAACATATTGTTTCTGTACCCATCTTGTTTACAACGACCCATTTTAAAAAGTCTCGGTCACAAACATAGGGAAATTGCAGGATATTTATTGCATATTGTAGTGTAGTGAGAAATAGCTGTTTATATAAATAGAATAGGCCCGGTGAGCGTAATCAACATCTATTTATGTGAGACAGTAAACTGTGTAACATCCCGTATGTAAAAAATACATTATCATATGATACTTTGTCAGCGCGCCCCCATCAGGGAGGAAAGTCATTGCAAAGATGAGGCGACGTCGATGATCTCGCTGCACTATATCATCAAAATACCACACTAGAGATGCAGAAATTGATAAACCGACATCCACATCCGTAAATAAAAAACATGCAATAATATTTCGATGTAAAAATCGGACATGTGACGGCCCGCAACTGTACCCTCTTGTCGTTCAGCATCCTTCTTCCCGCGTGACAATAGCATTTTGGGAAGCAGCAGTGCGACGCAGAGCACCAGACATGTTGCAAGCGTCACTTTTTGAAATGTGGACAGTGACATTTTATCTAACGAGATCTGAAAACCTGCCAAGGCGCATTTATAACGACACCTTACAAACTGCTCGGCGATAAGATAGCTAAAAAGACGTAAGGTGTATGCCGCGTCTCATCCAACCGGGCATTTCCTTGTTTGTAGACGGGAGCGGAAGTAAGCTGCCGTAGTTCCACCACCAGATGGCGCCAGAGTTCCCTCATGTTTCCAAACGATCGTTATAATGGAGGTGGCATGCGGACGACCTGTTTCTGGACAATTTGAGTCTCAGACACCCTGAGCGACGTAATTATTAATTCACGTTTGTTTGATCAGTTATTTAGATTCAGGCAACTTCATTTATCCCAGAAGAGCAATTCAGTTATAGGGGTTGGGGAAGATCCATGCCAAAGTGGATGATCTGGCTAAAGAGTGAAGTCTCATGTAAAAAATATTAGGGATCCCCTCCTAACACATTCATCGTCATACTGTATAAGCTCAGGGACCTCCTGTACTACTTTCTGTTCCACCGGGTAGTTAATCACACTCACCTGGTGTGATCAGATGGATGGAAAACCTGACACAAGTGTAATTAACTACCTGGTAGAATGGAAAACCAGCAGCATCGGGGGTCCCTGAGGACTGGGTTGAGAACCACCATATTCATCTTAAATGGCTGATGTGCTATAATTTTTGTTAATATGAAATTAATCATAAGAAGAAAATGCTTCAAAAATTAACTGAGTACAAGGACAAGAACAAGCCCACAACTTTAAATCAATATCCATTTTATTTTACTCTGGGGGGGAAAAAACAACTCAGAAAGACACTGAAACACAGTTACAACAGTGTTAAAGTTTGACATAACTCAGTGATGTCTGCAAAGTCCTCCTCAGTCGTCAAACTAAACATTATATGCAAATACTTTGAACAGGGAATGCAAATATCTTTTATAGATTGTTTTAGGCTAATTACATGTCAGAGAGGTGGGGTTTGCCACTTTGGACGATATAGTGAGTGTCAGAAAATTCACACAGACTCACAGGAAACAATAAAGTCAATTCGGTATACCTCTGGGATTGATTACCTACTTGACATTTTCTGAATTGTCCTGATGGGCCAAACATCACCCATCTAATGCTTCATAGAGAGTGTTAAAAATTTAGAAACTTATTATTTGCAAACCTTTAGGCTCAAGTGTGGTCAGATGCAATTTGTTTAACCATTAAAGTAACACAAAGCAGAACTGTAGCAATTCTGCTCTGTCAGGTGCTCTGACCTTTAGAAAATGTCCTCAAGTTAATGTCATCACTCCATCTTCACATCAAGAACTTGATCAATGGTCCATGTGATCGGAAATGGCAGCTTGCCGAATAACAACTACACAGGTCCACATTGAACAGTCCAAATTTGGCATAACTGCCTGAAATGTGTTCCAACAATGTTTCCGTATGTAGATCAGTTCAGAAAGGTAAAAACGGTCAGCTGATTTAGGACTGTGTTGCACTGAGCAGATCCTCTCACCAAAACAGAATATCACTTCTTATTAAAGCCACTCTCTTTGTTGCCAATGAGATGGCCTCCTTCATAGTCCAGCTGGCACAATATCATGTTGTTCAGGAAAAGACTTGTCTCCCACGTAAAATCTGTTGAGAAAAGGAAATACACAGAACAGTTTGTGGTACTTGAAAGAGACTGTGAAGCTTTAAAAGCACAAAAATTACATGTGTTACTGGCATATTTTATACTGATAAACATGGCTATTTTACATGAAAATGTCTTGAGGTGACTTTTGCATGTTGCAATTAATAATAATCCCTAATGGACTTTACTATAGCATCTGTATTTGGACTGTGGGACTATGCATGTGATTTGTTTTCTATTAATGGTAGATAACTCTAGATATTTTTCACATTGTTTGTACCATAGCATGTCTTTTTTATAATGAATTCATAACATGCTCACAATGTGGTCATGATATGTTATAATTCCTCGTGGGCAATTATTCAAGTAAAGTTTGAAGCAGGAATTCGCAGCAAAACATTCCACTGTGTTGCTCAAGAGGATTAATATTCCACTAGTGAGTAATTTAAGTGATATTTCATTTTGGTGCTACTTTTCCATATTTTGTACACATTCCTCTAGACACGTGTGTAAATGGTTTACTACTAAACAAAGATACTTTTGACTTAAAAACATACTTAAAATGCATCCAGGTAACTATTAATGTATTCTGGGTTCTGCTTTTCAAGAAGTAATTTCGCCTGTTAGCAAAACATTAAATATATAAAGAGTTTGATTAAGAAGACTGTACTAGCACTGGCATGCAGATCACTGGGCTTGCTAAAGCTAGCTAATGCTAATGCAAAGCAGAATGCTGAGTTTTTGTTGCTACTATGGAGTGTTTGCTCAAAAAGCCAGCAAAGCAAAATATCACTTGTCTATCTGGTGGTTAACAGTTAGCCAAACTAGATGCAGTAAAATGTCTAAACAATGAGGCCTGAACTCAAGCTGAGTTATAGCGGTCTATAAAAACTCATTACAAGGTGACTATAAAATTCATTATAAGGTGACTATAGAACTCATTATAACCTGAACGAAACAGCCAACATGGTCCTTTCACAGAGAAATGTATAAAAACTTATAATTGGTGAAGCCACTTGTGATTTCTATTATTCTTCTTTCATTAAACTTCAAGGTCCTTTTGAGAGCGAGGATTGTTCATCGTAAAGGCACTGATAACTTCACATTTCAATAAGATCTTACACAAACAGTTCATTAACAATGTATGCAAAATCTGAAATTATGCCCAAAAGGGTCTGCAACAATACAATTTTGTCTCGAGAGGGCAATCATGGTGATTCCTTTGGAAGCTCAGCTATCTTCAGTGTTAAAATTGTAATTTGAGTGCCAAAGGAGACATCCACCAATTTCATGCAACCATTAATGAAACATGTACAGGGCCAATTTGATCAGACATATTTGATATCAGTCATCAGAAACAGACATTTCTGTACTAGTCACGCCCTTGAATTCATTTGCATACAATGATTTTGCCAGAGTGAAATGTCGCTTCAAGGATCCAAAATTAACCATTGTAAAACCATTCATTCACACTTTGTCAAGTTTACAGTTGAATGGATGCTATGAAGTGAAGCTGTACAGTTAACATCGTACTGATAGGATGGGGGGCTGGCGGCTTTGGGGAATGTTTTTGAACTGGATAAGGCCCTTAAACCCTCCTAACTGTGGATTCTGTGGTATTTGTTGCACTTGCTTTCAACTCTCTTCCAACCACCGCATCTGCCTGTTTGAGTCAGGCTTACCATTGCTTACACACCTACTAAGACTTTCAATAATGGAAGCACTCTCAAAGAATTTGTTTTTTTCCACTGTAGCTCTCAAAGAAAATGTTAGTCATCTTGAAGTCACGTTTTAAAAGGAGCCCTTTGGGTAAGTCTACTCTGGGCACCTGGTCTGACAAGATGTTGAAAAGTGTCTCACAACCACACAAAAAGCCAGTCCTGCGGAGGCTCGAGGTGAAAAATGTTCAAGTCAGTGTGGCAGTTTGCCCAATTCAGCAAGCTGTTCAAGTAACAAGTAGCTCCATTATGGCAAAGGTAAGGGCACACATATGCCTTTTGTGAAACGTTTCTGACACCAAATTATACCTTTTTAGTAACATTGCCTGACCCGAAAATTGGATTTTATTCAGTAGAAAAGTCCTTCTATGTCAACCAGAACAGCCAAGTTGCATAGGCTATGCTCTTGGAAAGCTCATAAATTACAGAATGAATATAATATAACGTGACTTAACAGGGTCTGACTTGACATAAGAAAAGAAGCAGTCCCTGGCTTCATGTCCTGGTCTTCTTCAGATGAAGCCATTTGAAGGTTGCAAGTGCGAGCATGTATATAACTCCAAAACATCTCTTTGTCTCATTAAGCCCAAAATGTCCATACAGATGTCAAAAATTGTAATTCATCAGCATATCTTCCTAACAAAACAAAAAGTTACCTTTTATTGAGCTTGCCTGTCAGTGCTGCCATTGATGTGGCCTCCTTCATAGTCCAGCTGGCACAAAATCATGTTGTTCTTGAGAAAAAACTTGTCTCCCACGCAAAATCTGCAAATAGAAATGAAACTATGGTACAAGTCTAAGTATTACTTAAATGGATGTGAAATTTAAAGGCCTGGGAAGCAGAGCATTTCAAACATACATGCAAGATTCAAACTAATTCTATCTAGCTCTAATTATAATCAAAAATTGACACGTATTCAATTAAGAATTTAATGAGAGTCTTGTATGAACGCTACGTGATTAGTCCAACAAATTTTTTTTTACCGATGCTCTTGAAGTCCAAGCAGTTTAGCACAGTCTCCATTGTAGTGCATTATATCATGTTCTGATTGCAATGCTCTCATAATGTGCTTATAAAGAGCAGTTGGCTCACTCGTATACCTTCCAGAGCTCATGCATATACCTCCCAGATATGTCAACTGAATTTGATCTCTTTGGCTAATTGCTCCCCTAATCTTACCTCTGGCGGCAGAGCTGACAGGCAAAGCAGTCTAAGTGGTAGACGTTGTCCCTGGCTCTCATCACCATCTCAAAGGCAGGGATCAGCTTACCGCAGGCTGCACAGTTCCCCGTCACCCCAAAGAGCCTGCAGAGGGAAAAGAAGGGAGAGAGAAAAAGAAAGAAAGAGTGAAACAGAGTGAGGGCTGTGGTATGTTTGTAGGTGAGGTAGGACGCATAACCTTTGGATATATTTAGACCACATTTCAGATAATAACTGAGAAGAAAGTTCTGAAATAAAGAGTGTGGAGAAACTTGACACGACTTCAATGGGAACTTTAGTTTAAGGGGAGCCCAGCACCAGCAAACTTTGGTCAAACAGTCATTGCATCCTTGACATTTGTCTGAACTTACATTTAGGACAAAGTCGGTTGGGGTTTGCCGCATAGGACATGAATCAATTTGGTTTATTGTTCTGTGGTTGACAACTCGCATCGCACATAATTGTCCTGATGTGGTACAACAAACCCGTAGTATACCCCAAGTGGTTAAAAACAAAGCCTATGTGTTCTTTGTAAATATGTTTCAAGCCCGGACTGTTGGACTTTGATTCACCTCTCAATGACAAAAACAAAATGGCTTCCTGGAGGTGTAATGCACATGAAGATAGAAGTCCAGTGCTTATTACCACATGCTATTAGATACTCAACAGAAAAGGAGGTCTAGAAGGAGCCATTAGGAGGAACTACATCCACAGATGGAGAAAGAATGCACTTAGTACCCTCGAAGTTCAGACGACAAATGAGAACGTCATAGAGCGAGTGACCAAGTAGAGAACAAAAGCGAGGCCTAATTAACAGAATGTCCTGATCCAACAGGCCTTAGTCCTTATAGGCACCTGGTGGGTTTTTTCCCCTTCTCCTTAACAAGGGTACGAAGCTCAATGCTAATTCTCTACTAATGGCCCAATTAAAAGAAATCACATGGTTTTAATCCTGCTCTTCAAAGGCTTTTGGTCTGCACCCTTGCAATGATGAGGAAAACAGGAGGCAATCTAGCCAATTTAACTGTCAAAAGGGGTTTTGGTCTCTAAGAGCAGTGCAGCTAATGAGAGACTTAGCTCCAACCAAATCCAGCTGGATTGTACATGAGACTAACACATGAGTTCAGCAACGTGGTTGATATCAGGAGTTCTCCTGCGAACCTGACACCATTCTTCTTTGCTCCAGGGAAGTGTCAAAAGGAGAGTCAAGAGTACATAACCCTTCAGAAGAAAAGCAATATAGGCCTGTGTCATTCAGGATGCCTCTGACATCTCCTTGTGTAAAACGCAGTGAGCTGGAATCTTGTGTATTCATAACAGTTTTCCATAGACAGTTAATTTTTCATATTTCCAGCTAATTTATAACAATCCAGCTCTGAGAGATTTTACAGTATTTAGCGCTTCCCATGGTAACCACAAGGATGCAAGTATGTTGGATGTTGTTTATATGCAGGTTTAAACCATTAAAGTTTTTCACATATTTTTTCTCTGAAGGCTTCATATGTTTTACTGAGCTGTTACACAGTTCCTCTCTGACCATGTCCGAAGCAAGTCTCTGTTTTCAGCCAAGTCCCTCCCTGTTTTCTACAGATCTGTGGGAACCAGATGGGTGAAGCAAGCACTTCGGTATACACTTCAGAAAGGGTGTTGTATGAGAGGCAGGAATGCAGCCATATTCTCAGAAGGGAGGTAGGACTCCCAGAGCGCTTAACCTCCACTAAACCCGCTCATCTTTGGCGTGCACTGTGACACAGTAGGCTGTGTGTCCACCTCTTAATTTCCCCTATAGGACCACGCATCTTCTCGTCTTCCTTTTGCTCTTTCTCATAACTGTCTTTCATGTCCCACTGCATATGGATTTATGAACAAACAGAAATGACAAAAAGTGACCTTTCATCTCCAGACAACCGTTCAGTGCTAGAACAAGGGCCACATAGTGCCATACATATGAAGCACAACTGTTTTGTGACTTTGTTATGAATTATACAGGATCACTGTCCAAAAACTGTATTTGGAAGTAGGCTGCACACTTCCAAGTGAGTAGCTAGCTTATTATTTATAGGATATCCTGATTAGATGCTTTATATATTGACATTGAAAAAAGATCCTCTTGCACCGGTTCAACAGATCTTAAGTTAGCATGTCTGAATCATGTTTTAAGCAAAACAAAAACCCGGAAACGCAAGCTAACACATCAGAAACACTTAAAAACTTGTATTAAAAGATTTATTTATTTAAGCATATTAAAGGTGATTGATCACATCTTACTTTGCATCTTTGTTGATGGCATTTCTGTGAAATCCTACCTCGAATAAAACCACATGGGCAAATACCAAGTGACAGAGTGGCTAGGAGAGAATAGTGGTCAGGGTGGAGAAAACAATATACCATACCATATTTCTCACCATTGAGGAGTATAATGTTAATTTGAAACAAAAAGTTAATATCTTACAACAACGTATTTCTTTCTGATGCAATCATTCACAAACATTTTTTGGAGAGATTTTAACCCCAAGCCCAAATCTACACAGATGGAATGGCTAAACTGTGGACTTTTCTAAATTGCATACTATATAGTATTTACTGTGTACTAATCGTCACTGCATACTATTTTGACTGTTAGTATGTCAGAATTTAACATACTAACCATTTTGCACTAATAGAAAATTATGCAACATGAGCCGACAGAACTGCAACGAAGGAGAATCGGCCAATTTCAAACAGAAAGTTATTAAAATGTTCTTAGGAATTTATTATATGTTTTTTGCTTACATTCATTATTCTTTTTACCATTGGCCTTTGAGACGACATGAACATTCCAGTAGACGACAGTTATTTTGTTTTCATACTCCAGTAAGTTCCAGCTTGCTCTCGTTAGCCGTGTAGGCTGTAGCAAAATATTTATACACTGTTGAGGGTTGGCTTGCTGCTTGGCCTTGGGATGCATCGCCATTCACAATTTTTTTTTCAAAATTTTCCAGCTCTTCCATTTCTGAAACATGTTGCATTGTGGGACAATAATGTCCACCAACAGCAAACTCAAAAACTGGGCCAATTTAGTATGCATGTTGGCATTTTTAATTGTACTTCATTTCGTTGGTTTTTCAGTGTGAATAAATTATGTACTCAAAACATAGTTAGAATAAGTATATAGTGCTGAATAGTAACACGTTTTAGTCTGAATGATCTGCTACATACCACATATCAATAGTACACACTGCATACTGGAGCCCTGCGCAGGACTGTTTTCTTAATCCTGCTCCCGTTGGATTTCTGACCATTACAACCCGCTCCCCCAATGTGTGTGTTACATTCCCACCCACACCCGTAATGTGTGTGTGTTACACCCGCACCCGCAATGTGTGTTACATTCCCATCCGCAATTAGGGCTGTCACATCATGAAATTTTAGTTGATGATTAATTGTCATAAAAATAACCGCGATCAATGATTTGTCTTTTTTTGTGGCTTTTCCCCCTCTTTTTCTCCCCAATTGTACTAGGCCAATTATCCTATTTTCTGAGCTTTCTGTCTTTCCAAGCTCGACAAATTGGGTGGGGTGGTGGATCCATAGATGGTTTTTCAAATGTGTGGTATTAGCGCTTTTGACGGTCACCTTTTTGCTGCAAATCGGACAAACTGCCTCCTCCAAGTTATTGGGCTCCCCTTGTTCCTCTGGCTTAAAACCAAAATGTGCCCACAGCGGTGTGTAGTGTTTGGCTTTGAAACTATGTCCATGATGTTAATGTCAACAGATGCTCGTCAAAATGCAGTCATTTACTATTATAGAATAAGCGTCTCAAGATAAACAGTTTGTTGGCGCTAAATCGCCATTCATGTGCCAGGGGCGCAACAAGATGACGTCATTAAAAGAGTGCCAGTCAAACAAAAAACGGTGGAAAATGACACGGAAATAGTGATGGAAATATGACATTTCTGTTAGTTTATACAAATGAATGGAAACGATTCTAAAGATTATGCGAAATGATCGCGGCCAGATCAAATAATCATGATCAGGCGATTATGTAATAATTTCTGACAGCCCTACCCACAATGTGTGTGTTACACTCCTGCAATGTGTTACACTCCTGCAATGTGTGTGTTACACTCCTGCAATGTGTTACACTCCTGCAATGTGTGTGTTACACTCTTGCCCGCTCCTGCAATGTGTTACACTCCTGCAATGTGTGTTACATTCCTGCCTACACAGCAATGTGTGTTACACTCCTGCAATGTGTGTGTTACACTCCTGCCTACACCAGCAATGTGTGTTACACTCCCGCTGCACTCGCAAACATTCTGACCGTTCACGCCCTCACAAGAGCTCCATTGATTTTGTGTTTTCTCCCACCCCGCAGCAGCTACATTAACAACATGTTGAACTATATGTCAACAAAGCCTCATATGGCCAAAGTCATACGGTCAGATGTCTCTACAACAAAGTGTGATACATTTCTCGGTAGTATCTTGTTAAATATGTGCAGGAAGGTGTGCTTTATCTTTGAATGAGAGCTTACTCTGACCAGGGAGAATGGAACAGGTATATCGCCTCAACCCAGAGGTGCCAGATTTGTGCCCATTGTAGATCAATACTTTTGCACATTTGTCGCAACTAACAAAGTGCAGTTCATTTCCATCTTTGTAACAGTTTAGAAATTGTTCCAAATGTCAGACTTGCTTTGCTTTTGTATTGTAATGACCTGCTCTGATCTTCTATTCAACTTCATTTGTTGACTCCATTCTTCTGGTTAGCGCTAGCTAAATCCCGGGACCCATGGTTTATTTTTTGATTGCGCTCTCCCAACCGCATCAATCAATCAATCAATCAATCAATCAATCAATAAATCAATCAAGTTGCATTTTATATAGTGCTTTTCAAGCTGCAACAGCCACTCAAAGTTAAAACCATCCACTCCCGCGAGATTTGTGTTGGGATCCCCATCCCAATACTAACAATGCTACCGTTTAGTATGTACTATCCCATTTAAATGTGTTGAGTATGCATCGTAACTCTATTGCACTATCCTAAGTTAAACAGCAGAAGTGGGTACAGTAGAGCTATATCTATATGGTAACCACACAGGGTCGCCATTTTCTACCAGCATCGTGTGTAGTCAATCAATTGTTACATATTTTGGTGAAATGAGTATACATCCTGCCATTTTTTAGAACTGTGTTTCCCAACTCAGTCCTGAAGGACCCCCCTATCCTGCAGATTTTCTTTGCAACCCTGAATAGGCACCTGTTTGTAGTTATTCAACCAATCAGCAATTAATTATGTCAGATGTTGCACACCTTGCATAACTAAGTGCTGTGAGATGATAGGTTGAATAAGTACAAGGAGGGCTACCTATGCAGGGTTACAATGAAAATCTGCAAGATAGGGGGTCCTTGAGGACTGGGTTGGGGAAACGCTGTTTTAGAAGACTAAATTTTTTCATTCTGCCGACATTTTAGACTAGTATACTAAAAATGGGTACTATTTGCACATACTATGATCACAGTATTCAGACACCACCTAAATGTCTGTGTGAATGAGAAGCCAGATAAGGTAGGTGCCTTCTAAAACATATGATGCCTTTTCTGAGAGAACGATTGCAGGCAAGAAGGTTAATCAGGTTAAAGTTAAGGTTAATCACTATGAGCTGTACCTTGTGCCCTTTGGGCCAACATACACACTTGTAAAGTTTTTTGGCAATGCAGCTGTAATGAAATTCACACTTTGAAGTAGATGAAGCAGCAGCACAGACTTTACCTCAGGTAGTCTCTGCGACACAGGATGAGGTTGGCTCTGGTGTACAGGGTGGAGCCCAGCTGGCCCAGGCGGCAGTCGCAGCAGACACACTTCAGACAGTCTTCGTGCCAGTACCGGTCCAGAGCCTGGAGCATGAAGCGGTCCCGGATTTTCCCATTGCAGCCGGCACATCCTCTGGGCTTTTCTCTTGACTGGAGGGACACCAGAGACACACCTGCAAGCAAACAGAGAAAGGGGTTACTTGGCATGAATCAGAAGAAAATGAATTAAACACGAAAGCAATCATGCTAGCGAGTTCAACTAATGCATTGTTCCTCCAAATTATCACTGGACGTAAAAAAAAAAAGCTGGGAGAGAATGTACTAAGGACCAAATGGCTGAGGCTTTGTCAAATTATGTGAAAAGAGATGTAAGAAGTGATGTGACAATTAATGCCCACCTCCAGGTGATGCTAAATTGTAGTCAGTCTACCTACGTAAGTTCTCGGTCCCTTTCTTAAATTCAAAGTTTCTTTATTGGCATGAAACAACAATACATATACATATATATAAAACAATTCCCACTGTCTCTTTCTATTCAAGGAAACATGTATGTATAGTACACCATAAACGAATTACAAATACAATCAGTCAGAGATAGAGATGTAAACGGTGTCGTATCTTGGGTTACTCACTCTCCTCCTTGTCCAACACCATCGCTTTGATAAAGACAGCAGTCCAAAGTGAGAGAAACCTCTCTCTCTCTCTCTCTCTCTCTCTCTCTCTCGGTCGCGCTCTCTCTCGCGCACGCTCTCTCTCTCTCTCTCGCCTATTTCTATGTGGAAATAACGCCCCGGCGACGAATGCAGAGGAGGCTTTCTCTCTCCTTTTTTTAGTGTTCCTGACAATTTCGGTTTCAACCGCGTGTCTTTCAAACTTTAAGCCCTGCTTTTCAGCAAGCAACCCGACGATCGTGGTCGTGTTCTGTCGGCGTACGAGCGGAATACAGATGACCGGATGGATGGTTTGAAAATCCCCGGGGTATCAACCTCGCTTTCAGAGACGTCCACCTCGCTGGAGCCTAGCCGTGTGCTATCTTGTAGTTTGGGTCGCTGCATAAGCATTTCTGCATCCTAGACGGGTTTAGGACACGGTCAAATGATCGCTCTCAATTCAAACCTACAAGCTATCCCCTCCGTCCGAGACCCAAGAGCTCCTTCTGTGAAACTCCCACAGTCAAATGGTTTTCCAATTCCGAGCGCTAATTATATAAAGTCATTATGCTCGGATCTGATAGTGGCACCTCCCCCTCTTTGAATCAATTATTCAATACACAGTCGCACACCAGGACAGCCCGAGCCTGAGGTGTTTTAGAATGAGCTTATTCAACTCCAAGGACAGCAATTATCTCCAGGGCGACCTAGTCATAGTTGGCTTTTCAACGGAACAGATGCATCGTGTGTGTGTGTGTGTGTGTGTGTGTGTGTGTGTGTGTGTGTGAGAGAGAGAGAGAGAGAAAGCGAGCGAGAGAGAGAGAGAGAGAGTGGTGTGTGTATGTGTCTGCGCACGCGCTTGCGTGAAAGGAAAGAATGACGGTATGAATGAGCGTGTGTGTGTGTGTGAGAGAGAGAGAGAGAGAGAGAGAGAGAGAGAGAGAGAGCGAGAGAGAAACTTGACACCTTTAAAACAATCACGAAGCAATAATCCAGGTTATTCTCCCGGCACACCGCATACTTACAGTCTGTGTGGAACTCATTTGAAAAATGCAGCCTGCGCGTAGCCTGCGTGTTCCTGTATATAGTTGACGAAATTGCGTGTCTTTTCTAACCCACACCCCCCCCTCCCCTCCCTCAGCCCCCGCCCCGCCCCGCTCCGCCCCGCCCTCGCTGGACTCCCGACAAACAAGAGCCGAGCGTGTTTTTTCTCCAAATAGATCATCTCCGCCTAAATCCTGCTCATTAGAGGTGCGCCATAAACAACTGCTCTAACATGGCCTCTAGATCAGGTCACACTAATTAACCAGCGCCATTGACAGACCATTCCCTCATTATCCGCCCTCTCATCTGATCGCTGGCCGTCAAGACAGCTAACGATCAACAGACTAATTAATCAACCCATGAGGTGCAAGAGGAGCTCTGCTTTCCCTCTTCATTTGCGAGACACATGGGAGCTAATTAGTTCAATTATTAATGCATCTAATTAAATAGCTTCGTTAGGTAACCATTGTTACAGTTCTGTCCTCCATCGGCAGCGATGATAGATGGAAGACAGGGCAGATTGGTGCATTAGACGCCTTTTGTCGCCGTTTTTCTTTCTTTTTTTTCTGTGTCACATCAGCGCCGGACTAACGCTCGGTCTGTACTGTACATTACATTACTATTCACAGAGCAGACCCATTAGGATAACAGCACTAAAAGGGGTCTGTTGCTGACATTAAAGGTGACTGGGGGTAGTATGGTTATATTTCTAATTAGCAGTCTTTGAAAACAGGAACCCTTTTCGACCATCTGCTGTGGTTTGCCTCGTGTACTCAGTGTAAAGGGCAGAGGCAAATTTAGACGTGTTTTGCGGATGAGGATTCTTTGTCAGATATGCCACCGCCATCTGGGGTTGGATGGTGTGTGTTTCATATACAGTTAACCGCTGGATCGGAGAGAGTAACTATTTGTGGAAGGTTATGGTTTCGAATATAAAACTGCAGTGCGGTGTCTCTTGTCAAACACCCAAATGACCTCAGAAAACTTTTTTCCCCCCTCTTCTTTATTTTCCCAAGCTTGAGCTTTATAAGACAATGTAAGCAAGGCATGATTCTTGTGGGCTTGAGGGCACATCTGCACACACACACACACACACACACACACACACACACACACACACACACACACACACACACACACACACACACACACACACACACACACACACACACCGCCCACATTGACCTGCTGCAAACCCGGACTGCCTAGAGGCCCAAAGAGGGTGGCTTGTGACCCCGAATTCCCTCATCTGACTCACAGACCAGCTGGGAAAATCCAGGTGGGGAAAATGAACCCACATTCCCCTCCGTCATTAGAGACTGCTGAGTTTCCTTTCATTTACATCATCTCCAGCAACTCCAGGTGAGCTGCTTAATGTCCAACAGAGAGAATTTGTGCACTGGCTATTTCCCCTGGGTAGGCATACTGTATGTATTGGTAACCATGTGATTGTGAAGTACAGGGGCTTTGTGCATGCCACGTAACTAACTCCTCAGACAACCTTCACATGATTGACAGTTAAAAACTCATCATTTTCTTTTAGACATCAACATAGCTTTCTAAAAGATAGGATGATGTCACTGGAGCATGAGCCAAAAACGCTCACCGTCCATAAATCATTGATGAAGTTTGCATGTCAGTTAGTTTTGCATGCAAATTATGTTTGAAGACAACTGAGGCCTGTTTCTGAACAGAGTCTGCTGTAGAACATACGTATATATGACTTTATGCATGCTCAATAATCCAGGTAAGAAAATCAAAGAAGATTGAATTAGTTCATCTGGGTACAACCTTTATTGACAGATACGTTTCATCACTCAACCAAAGTGACATCTTCAGTCTAAACTGACTGCAGGTATCCTCACCCCTTATAAACAATACAGCTGCATAACGTCCGAAACCAACGACCAGTTTCATATACAAATATGGGCGTGACCATTAACTAGAGTTTCAATGGCAATGTATACTATTCACAGAGGATTTGGGAATGTTTGCCATCACAGCATTGTAAGATGGCAACAGATGTACTCTTAGGCCATCTTACATCTTACATTGAAACTGTATATATATCATATATCCATCCATCCATTATCCAAACCGCTTATCCTGCTCTCAGGGTCGCGGGGATGCTGAAGGTTATCCCAGCAGTCATTGCATATGCATTGCAAACTATATAATATATATTATATTCAAATGCATTGAAACCTATGGTGCATAGCTATATATGATTGGGCCCTGTGATGGACTGGCGGCTTGTCCAGGGTGTCTCCCCACCTGCCGCCCAATGACTGCTGGGATAAGCTCCAGCATCCCTGCGACACTCAGTAAGGGCAAGCGGTTTGGATTATGAATGAATGAATAATACAGCAGGGTGTAAAATGCTAGTTGGGAAAGCATACACTGAAAGGCATAACCAAGTGGCTGGGATAGTGTACAGGAATATCTGTACTGAATACAGACTCGAAGTCCCCAAGTCCAAATGGGAGACACCGCCAAAGGTGGTTGGCAGAGCTGAGATCCTGTGGGACTTCAAGTTTCAGACTGACAAGCAGGTGCTGGCTAACCAACCAGAGATTGTGGTGGTCAACAAGGAACAGAAGACAGCAGTAGTGATCAATGTAGCAATCCCAAGCGATGGCAACATCAGGAAGGAAGACCATGAGAAGCTAGAGAAATATCAAGGGCTGAAGGAAGACCTAGATTAGATGTGGAAGGTGAAATCCACAGTAGTCCCAGTGGTAATAGGAGCACTAGGGGCTGTGACCCCCAAACTGGGACAGTGGCTCCAGCAGATTCAGGGAACAACATCTGAGATCTCTGTCCAGATGAGTGCGGTCCTAGGAACAACTAAGATACTGCACATAACCCTCAAACTCCCAGGCCTCTAGTAGAGGACCAGAGCTTGAAATAGACACACACTACCCAAAAAGGGTGAAAGGGAGTTTATCTACTACTACTACTTTTGGCTGCTCCCGTTAGGGGTCACCATAGCAGATCATCCATTTCCATTTCTTCCTGTCTTCTGCATCTTCCTCTGTCACACCAGCCACCTGTAAGTCTTCCCTCACCACATCCATAAACCTCCTCTTTGGCCTTCCTCTTTTCCTCTTCCTGGCAGCTCCATATTCAGCATCCTTCTCCCAATAATACCCAGCATCTCCACTCCACACAAGTCCAAGCCATCTCAATCTTGCCTCTCTTGCCTTGTCTCCAAACCATCCGGCTTGAGCGGTCCCTCTAATATAATAGTTCCTAATCCTGTCCTTCTTCGTTACTCCCAATGAAAATCTTAGCATCTTCAATTCTACCACCTCCAGCTCCGCCTCCTGTCTTTTCGTCAGTGCCACTGTCTCAAAACCATATAACATAGCTGGTCTCACAACCATCTTATAAACCTTCCCTTTAACTCTTGCTGGTACCCTTCTGTCGCAAATCACTCCTGACACTCTTCACCACCCACTCCACCCTGCCTGCACTCTCTTCTTCACCTCTCTCCTGCACTCCCCATTACTTTGAACAGTTGACCCCAAGTATATAAACTCATATGCCCTCGTCACCTCAACTCCTTGCATCCTGACCATTCCACTGTCCTCCCTCTCATTCATGCATAGGTATTCCGTCTTGCTCCTACTGACTTTCATTCCTCTTCTCTCCAGTGCATACCCCCACCTCTCCAGGCTCTCGTCAATCTGCACCCTACTCTCGCTATAGATCACAATGTCATCATCCATGGATGCTCTCCTCAACCTGCACCCTACTCTCGCTATAGATCACAATGTCATCATCCATGGAGACTCCTGCCTGATCTTGTCTATCAACCTGTCCATCACTATTGCAAACAAGAAAGGGCTCAGAGCCGATCCTTGATGTAATCCCACCTCCACCTTGAACCCATCTGTCATTCCAACTGCACACCTCACCATTGTCACACTTCCCTCATACATATCCTGCATCACTCCTACATACTTCTGTGCCACTCCCGACTTCCTCATACAATACCACACCTCCTCTCTCGGTACCATCATATGCTTTCTCTAAATCTGCAAAGACACAATGTAACTCCTTCTGGCCTTCTCTATACTTCTCCATCAACATTCTCAAAGCAAACATCGCATCTGTAGTAATCTTTCGTGGCATGAATCCATACTGCTGCTCGCTAATCATCACCTCTGCTCTTAACCTAGCTTCTATTACTCTTTCCCATGTCTTCATGCTGTGGCTGATCAACTTTATACCTCTGCAGTTGCTACAGTTCTGCACATCACCCTTGTTCTTGAAAATCAGTACCAGTATGCTTCTTCTCCACTCCTCAGGCATCCTCTCACTTTCCAAGATTGTGTTAAACAATCTAGTTAAAAACCCCACTGCCATCTCTCCTAAACATCTCCATGCCTCCACAGGTATGTCATCAGGACCAACTGCCTTTCCATTCTTCATCCTCTTCATAGCTTCCCTCACTTCCTCCTTGCTAATCCACTGCACTTCCTGATTTACTATCCCTACATCATCCAACCTTCTCTCTCTCTCATTTTCTTCATTCATCAGCCCCTCAAAGTACTCCTTCCACCTTCTCAGCACACTCTCCTCACTTGTCAGCACATTTCCATTTCTATCCTTGATCACCCTAACTTGTTGCGCATCCTTTGCAGCTCGGTCCCTCTGTCTAGCCAATCGGTACAAATCCTTTTCTCCCTCCTTAGTGTCTAACGTGTCATACAACTCACCATACGCCTTTTCCTTTGCCTTTGCCAACTCTCTCTTTGCTTTACGCTGCATCTCCTTGTACTCCTGTCTACTTTCTCCATCTCTCTGACTATCCCACTTCTTCTTTGCTAACCTCTTCCTGTGTATAATTTGCTGTACTTCCTCATTCCACCATCAAGTCTCCTTGTCTTCCTTCCTCTGTTCTGTTGACACACCAAGTACCTTTCTAGCTGTCTCCCTCACTATTTCTGCAGTGGTTGCCCAGCCATCCGGCAACTTTTCACTACCACTCAGTGCCTGTCTTAACTCCTGCCTGAACTCCACACAACAGTCTTCCTTCTTCAACTTCCACCATTTGATCTTCGGCTCTGCCTTCACCCGCTTCCTCTTCTTGGTCTCCAAAGTCATCCTACAGACCACCATCTGATGCTGCATTCCCCCTGTCACCACCTTGCAGTCTCCAATCCCTTTTAGATCGTGCCTTCTACATAACATGTAGTCCACCTGTGTGCACTTAACTCCACTCTTGTACATCACCCTGTGTTCCTCCCTCTTCTTGAAATATGTATTCACCACAGCCATTTCCCTCCTTTTCGCAAAATCCACCACCATCTGTCCTTCCACATTTCTCTCCTTGACACCATACCTACCCATCACCTCCTCGTCACCTCAGTTTCCTTCACCAACTTGTCCATTGAAGTCCGCTCAAATCGCCACTCTCTCCTCCTTGGGTACCCTCTCCACACATCATCCAACTCACTCCAGAATTCTTCTTTCTCTTCCATCTCACACCAAACTTGCGGGGGGCAAGGGAGTTTATATATATATATATATATATATATATATATATATATATATATATATATATATATATATATGTGTGTGTGTGTGTGTGTGTGTGTGTGTGTGCACACGTATGTATATATCAACACAGATGTAGGAAAAAAACTTAATACATAGCAGTACAAGCTGTTTTCGTGCGTTGCACACTAAATTTAGCAGCTGATGAGTGCTGTATAAATGTTATATATTTATGTAATCTATAACATATACGTAATATGTTCTATATTTGTGTAATATATAACATATTACCTAACTATAACTATATTATTGTGGTTTATACTGATGAGGAGACTGGCGGGTAGTCCTTTTTATGAACTTTATTCAGGAACAAAGAACAACAACCGTGCATGCGTATCCTAACCGACTTCAGTTCTGCTTACGTACATCCGCCTGAGAGCGCGCCTACTGGCCTCTCGTCGTATTACCTATAGTATAGGCTCACCACCGTATTACTCCATGTATATTGTAACGTGCATGGATAAGTAGACACGTTGGTCCTTGACTAACGGGTCTGACCCTTTAGTCTAGCGGTTAGCGATGTCTCCTGCGGTGCGGGCGATACGGGTTCGCTTCCCGGCCGCGGCAGTTCCTGTGGTTGCGTTGTCCCCCGAATTCGCTACATTGGTGTCAGAAGTGGGATGGAGCGACCGTAAGGCCATTGGAAGTGTAGGCGCCCTGAGGAGCTGATATGCTTAAAAGCGGGGACGCGCTACCCGCAGGAGGGGGGTAGTGTAACGTGCATGGATAAGCCGACACGTTGGTCTTTGACTAACGGTGACTAACGGGTCAGACCCTTTAGTCGACTGGCTAACGTTGTCGCTTGCGGAGCGGGAGATACTGGTTCGCGTCCCGGCTGTGGCGACGGTCTCCCAGTCTGCCCCCCGAATTCGCAACAATATGTTCAAACCCATATACTACATCCCCCTTTTTCCACAGCACAAAAAACAAAACAATCACATTATAGCCTTGTTTGTTCCACTATCTATCAGTTTGAACTTACTGCATTAAGAAACAAATTCCTTTGTTCATCTTTTCTTAAACTTCAAAATGGAGATATAACACTGTCCACAAGACCCCTCTGAACTGTTTAAAGGTCTGGCTTTGAATGCTTACTATATCTATTCTTGACATCAGTACAGTGTTACATTCGTCATACATTCATTGTTCATACTAGACATTCATTACATTTTCTATTTTTCTTTTTTTCTTCTTCTTAAGAACTCTGTACACTTTGTACCCAGTCTTTGTACACTGTCACCGGGGTCAGAGGTTTCTAGCACACAGGCCCGTAGCCAGAAAGATATTTTGGGGGGGGGGGGTCGGGCAACACTGCCGAACGCTACCGGTAAATAAAATTCCCACACTGTATACGATAGCCTAATACCCAACCGTACGGTAAATGTCAACGTATTAATGGCCCATAGATAATCATCAATGCATTAATAAATAAAAGTGGGTCTTACCCTATAAAAGCAGGTCCAATCGTCTTTTTTGTCTGCAAAAGATGTCCAGTACCTCTTCCGGCGTCACCACAATGTCTCTGTGCTCCGTCATTGTACTGCGCATTTTGTCCTTGATCCTTCCCAGACGGGAAAAAACTTCTCTCGACATGGGCACTGGTGACAGGAAGCGTGGTCAAAACGCGGAGAAGCTTGAAGATGCTTGGAAACAACTCACTGCTACAGGCATTTAATGCCTCAATGGCATTTTGTGGAACATAAGTTGCATCTTTCCATTTATCCCGCCAGGTGTCAATTTCTGACTTTACAACTTCCAGATGCGGTGACACTTCATCAGGATACAGGTTGGAGAGCGCTTGGGCTGAGCTGTCGTTCAGCATGCTGACCTTAGATGGCAGTAAGGAGCAGAAGTTGGAGATCACATTTCTGTGTTTGCTGAAGCGTTCCTTCATCTGTGATGAATAAAAGTCAAGCATGACTATGAAAAGCTTTTGCCGGTAGTGATTTTCACAGGCCTTCAATGGATCCTCATTGCATTCCATGCCTCTTCGTGGTCGAAATTCAACCCCATACTTGGGAAGAGGTCTTTTGGAAAATCTGCCTGAACTCCATCTCAGAGTTAGCCCTCATCTCATCTACCTGCTTAATAACAGCATCAGCAGCTGAAACGCAACTCACCAAGTCACAATTTTCCTTCTGAAGGAAGGTGGACAGGTGGTAGGTTTTTGCAAGCATCTTCTCACTCACATTCATGGACAGCATGAATTCTGCATTGTCAATTGAATTAAAGAGCTGAGTGGCTTTGACAGATGTGTCTCCTGTGAAGGTTTCACTGATTTTCTGCAGGCTGGATCGCACAGGGTCTAAAAACTCGTTGAATGTAAATATTGCGTCGTGGCGTTCGACCCATCTCGTTTCACACAACTTCGTCAGTCGCGTTTTCTTGCAGTCGGGTAAAAGACGCTCCGTCTCGTGTCGCAGACTGCATGCAGACCGCAAAGCCGAATCATGGAAAAAAAAGTGCAGATTTCCGAGACAATTCCAAAGCAATTTCGCACCATTTGTACAGTGCAGCACTTGTTTAGGACCAAATTCCAACTGTGGCTGGCACAGTGCACATAAACTGCTTGCTTGTGCTTCTCTTTGATTTTAGCTTGGGCACCATTTAAACGGACACTCATGGCAGATGCGCCGTCGTATCCCTGGCCACGTAAAAACTGTAAATCAACGCCTGCATTTGTCAACTGACTTTCGACTGAATTGGCGATTGCCTCCCCGGTTAACTTCTCGATATCAATAAAGGACAAAAAATCCTCTCTGATGCTATATTGGCTGTCATGCTGGTTCATGTATCTGACACAGACAGAAAGCTGCTCCCGCCCTGAAACATCTTCCATTTCATCTGCCAACACAGCGAAACAGTGCGCGGAGTTTACTTTCTGCACCAGTTTGTTTGTTATCACATCTCCAATTATGCTGATTATTTCATTTCGTACATCAGGACTGCAGTAGCTAGCGTTTGCTGCACATTTACTCAAGTGTTGTAACATTACTGTGTCGTCAGATGTAGCCCCAAACCTGAGTAAAGCCCTGAAATTTCCGTCATTGTGAGTTGGCTCATTCAATGTCACTGGTCCTGAATCAATATCACCTCTCTGGGCGAGTTCTTGGCGACCGCAAAAAATCAACGTTGCAATGATGCTTTTGTGGTGGACACGTATTGGGGACAGAATTCAACCCAGGAACTAAGGGTTAAGTCATGGTTGCCCTGGCAGGTTAACGCAGGGTTAAGTTATGGTTGTCCAGCCAGTTTTCTGAGGATTCTTGCCACCTCCGCTCAGTCGAGCTGAGGTTTGGTTGTCTCTCGGATTTACCGTGGATTAAAGAAAGTTGCCTACACGGCTAAAGTGTGAACCTACGGTCTTCTCCGTTCCTTCGGCTCTACACTGGTGACCCCGACGTCGGTTTTCGGATAAGTTTTCTGAAACCACACACATTATGGCTACGAACGCCGTTGCAATGAAACTGCCGGAGTTTTGGGAGTCTTCCGCGGCTACATGGTTCGCGCAGGCTGAGGCACAGTTCGCGCTCAGAGACATAACAGCAGACGAGACCAGGTACTACTACGTAGTGGCAGCGCTGGGGTGCGCTACGGCTTCCAGGATAAGCGGTTTCATAACCGACCCACCGGCCGATGGTAAATACGCCGCACTTAAACATATCCTCCTTGAAACTTTTGAACTGTCAACAACGGAGAGAGCACGTCGCCTCTTCGCAATTCAGGGCTTGGGAGATGGCAAACCATCGGAGCTAATGAGCAGGATGTTAAACCTACTGGGTCAAGAAAAGCCATGTTTCCTGTTTATGGAGCTGTTTCTGCGCAACATGCCGCCCCACGTCCAGACTGCGCTCGCTAACTCCACCATCACTGATCCCCGTGAGCTGGCAAAGGAGGCTGACCGATTCTTCGTCGCTACACAACGTTCCTCCCATGCCGGGGTGCTGGCTCCTACCTTCACTGGCCCCCCGCCGACATTGCGGGCGTGGCCCGACGGTGGCGCCACAGCGTCAGACCGCTACAAGCCCTCTGGACTCTGTATGTACCACGCTCGATTTGGTGCGAAAGCTAAACGGTGCCGTTCCCCCTGCAACTACAGGCCGACGGGAAACGAGAGGGCCAACACTCAGTAGTGGCCATGAGTGTTGGCGATACGAGCAGGCTACTCTTCATCCTCGACACCATCTCCGGTCGGCGATTTCTTTGTGACACGGGCGCACAGAGAAGCGTGCTCCCTGCTACTGACGTCGACATCATGGGCGGGGAGCGGGGCCCCCAGTTGGCGACGGCTGACGGCAGCCCTATCCACACCTACGGCGTGCGGTCTGTAGAACTGTGTTTTGGTGGACAACGTTTCACGTGGGAGTTCGTCATGGCCAATGTAACACTTCCCCTCCTCGGAGCTGATTTTTTGTGCGCTTACGGGTTGCTAGTGGACATTCAGAACAGCCGTCTGGTCGATGCCTTAACCTTCTCCTCCTTCGCATGTACGCGGAGGGAAGCGGCCTATGCAGGTCTAGCCAACTCTCTCTCAGAGGCAGACAAGTTCAACCGCCTCCTCGCTGAGTTCCCTGACCTCACCCAGCCTACCTTCTCTGCACCTACCGCTAAGCATGGGGTGGAGCATCACATTGCTACGAAGGGGCCCCCGGTCTACGCCAGAGCCAGGCGTCTCGACCCCGCCAAACTCGCCATTGCCAAGTCTGAGTTTGAGCACCTGGAACGCATGGGGATCATCCGCCGCTCTGACAGCCCGTGGGCGTCCCCACTCCACATCGTCGCTAAGCCTGATGGAGGTTGGCGCCCATGCGGGGACTACCGCCGACTAAATGACGCCACCACGCCCGACCGCTATCCTGTCCCGCATATACAGGACTTTTCTGCAAACCTGTCTGGCAAATGCGTCTTCTCAAAAGTCGACCTGGTCCGTGGTTATCATCAAGTTCCCGTGCACCCCTCAGACATCCCCAAGACAGCGGTGACTACCCCATTCGGCCTATTTGAATTCCTACGAATGCCATTTGGACTCAAAAACGCGGCCCAGTCCTTTCAGCGGCTGATGGATTCAGTGCTCCGTGGCCTTCCTTTCATCTTTGTCTATTTGGACGACATACTCATCGCCAGCGCCTCCGAGGAAGAACACCTGTCCCATCTTCATGCCCTCTTCACACGCCTCAGCCAGCATGGGCTGATCGTCAACCCGGCGAAGTGCTGGTTCGGGCTGACAGCCATTGATTTCCTCGGGCACCGCATCACTGGGGACGGGGCAGTCCCCCTGCCCTCAAAGGTGGAAGTGGTGGCGGCCTTTCCGCGCCCCCAAACAGCTCGTGCGCTCAGGGAGTTCATCGGGATGGTGACATTCTACCACCGCTTCATTCCCCGAGCCGCCTTTATCATCCGGCCACTGTACGAGGCGCTGAAAGGCATGTCCCCCAACCAGGCGGTCGACTGGACAGCAGAGCGGGACCGTGCGTTCACCGAGACTAAAGCTGCGCTCTCCCAGGCTACCCTGCTAGCGCATCCTTCACCTACAGCGCCTATTTCCATAACCACGGATGCATCGGACTATGCTGTTGGTGCGGTTCACGAACAGTGGGTGGGGGGGGCTTGGCAGCCTTTGGCCTTTTTCAGTCGCCAGCTTACACCCCGAGAGCGCAAGTATAGTACTTTTGACAGGGAACTCCTCGGTCTCTGGCTCGCCGTCCGGCATTTCCGTTTCCTGCTAGAGGGCCGCGAGTTTACTGCGTACGTGGACCACAAGCCCCTCACGTTTGCCATGTCCAAGACGGCCGAGCCATGGTCCGCTCGCCAGCAGCGACAACTCTCCTACATTTCGGAATTCACTACCGACATCCAGCACGTCGCTGGTAAGTCTAACCAGGTAGCTGACTGCCTCTCTAGGGCAGTGATTGGAGCGGTCCACCTAGGCCTTGACTATGCACAGATGGCCGCTGACCAGGCCACGGACCCGAGCATCCTCCGTCTCCGGGCCTCCGACACGGGGCTCCGCCTGCAGGACGTTCCTTTCAGCGACACAGGTGTCACCCTCCTGTGTGACGTCTCCACAGGACAGCCCAGGCCCATCGTCCCGCACAGCTGGAGACACCCCGTATTTGAAGCTGTGCACGGCCTCTCTCATCCAGGCGGTAAGCCATCCGTGCGCCTGACCTCTGCTAAGTTTGTGTGGGAGGGACTTAAGAGAGACGTGAAAGCGTGGGCCGACTCGTGTGTTGCCTGTCAGCGGGCTAAGATACACCGCCACATTAAGGCGCCCCTGGAACGCTTCGCAGTGCCGGAGAGACGATTTGACCATGTCCACGTCGACCTGGTTGGTCCCCTACCCCCCTCCCAGGGGTTCACCTACCTCTTCACTGTGGTGGACAGGACTACGCGCTGGCCTGAAGCTGTTCCCCTGGCATCCACGACGTCTGCTGATGTGGCCCGGGCTTTTATTGGGTCGTGGGTCTCACGTTTCGGTACGCCTTCCGACCTTTCATCTGACCGCGGGCCACAGTTTACCTCAGAGCTATGGAATGCTGTGGGTGAGGCTCTGGGCGTCAAGCTTCATCGCACTACCGCCTACCACCCTCAGGCGAACGGCCTATGTGAGCGCTTCCACCGGTCCATGAAGGCTGCGCTTCGGGCTACTCTCAAGGACTGCAACTGGGTCGACAAGCTCCCATGGGTCATGCTGGGCCTGCGGACCGCCCCGAAGGAAGACCTACAAGCCTCCTCTGCGGAGCTGGTGTACGGCACGCCGCTGCGAGTCCCAGGCGATTTCATGCCCAATGCAACGCGTCCCTGGTCAGCTGTGGACCAACGAGCCTCCTTGCTGGACGGGGTCAGAGCTTTCACACCCGTCCCTACCGCCCAACACGGCGCGCCGGTGTCCCAGGTGCCCCCAGGTCTGCAGTCAGCGGACTACGTGTTCATCCATCACGACGCACACCGCCCCCCTCTGCAACCCCCTTATGACGGCCCCTTCCGCGTCCTGGAACGGGGAACTAAGCACCTGGTGGTGGATTTTGGGGGCACGGCCGAGCATGTTTCAGTGGACCGAGTTAAACCCGCACACCTGGACTTGACGCAGCCGTTGGAGTTAGCCCAACCTCCTCGTCGCGGTCGTCCCCCGGCTCCGCCTCCTCCCCCCGTGGAGGCCCGAGCTGCCTCTTCTGCTCCTCAGGCCGACCTCCACAGGCCCGCGTCAATGCCTCCCGGAGACACTCCGGCCCCTGTTATCCGGAGCCGCCGCGGACGGCCTGTCGTCCCCCCGCGCCTGCCTGACTTCGATTACTAGGGCGAATTCTGGGGGGGCTCATGTGGTGGACACGTATTGGGGACAGAATTCAACCCAGGAACTAAGGGTTAAGTCATGGTTGCCCGGGCAGGTTAACGCAGGGTTAAGTTATGGTTGTCCAGCCAGTTTTCTGAGGATTCTTGCCACCTCCGCTCAGTCGAGCTGAGGTTTGGTTGTCTCTCGGATTTACCGTGGATTAAAGAAAGTTGCCTACACGGCTAAAGTGTGAACCTACGGTCTTCTCCGTTCCTTCGGCTCTACACTTTTGAGTTTTTCTCTGTTTTCTTGGACTCGATTTTTTCTCTCAGAATCTAGCCTCAGTGAAATTGCATCCATTTTATTGTTGAGAACCATTTGGAAATTGTCCGCTTTCAAACATGCATCCTTGTGATATGCCTTTTGTGCATGGTCTTTGAACGTCTCTAAAGCATGTTTCCAGTCTGAGAAGTGGACATTAATTAGCTTGCCAGCTTGTCTGTGCCCTCCCTTGCCCACATGCTCGACTGCAAACGCAACACAGTGCTTACAAAAACAACCGTCGGACCTTGTTGAGTATACTAGCCAGCTAAACTGGTCAATCCAATGGCATTGGAAACGTAGTTTACCTCCTAGTTTTGTAGGGAATGTTTGTCCGATATTGGCCGTCCAGTCCAGTGAGTATATTTCTCTTCTCTGTTCGTCTGATATTTTCCCACCAATATAATCCACAAAGTCGTGTGTAACGGGGGCAGTCCTATGCTGTTCTATGCTGGTCAGCCTGCTGCATGCCCGTCACTCTCATCATTAGCTCTGCGTTGTGTTCTAGTTGGGTGGGGCCCCAGGTGTTGTGGGGGGCCCTCAGTCTCTCATCATCATCATCATCATGATCAAGGAAGGAGCGGGGACACACAGGACTCTATTTGGCCCACCTTGCCATTTCTTTTGGTTTCAAACCCTTCGACAACCGTCCAGTCCTCCAGCGGGAGCGGTGTTTCTTACGGACGTGGGGGTCGAAGTTCAACCACTGCCCGGACTCCACTCGTGTGCGTTAGAAGGAGAAACCGTCCACGGGACTCCGATGTAAGAAAGGATAAACAAGTATTTTATCCCACAGCTTGCAGTATCTTCTTACAGGGATACTCAAGGTTACGTTCTCCTCAACCAGCAAAACTGTCCCACGGTAAGAAACACGTGTGGCTCGGCTCGATTGCTGCTTGAGACTCCTCCCACAAAACAAAAATGGCCTCTCCCGCGTTCCCTCTTCCGTGTACCCACAAGACCTCTCTCTTAAAGCGACAGTACACGTATATGACGGTCGTTGGAAAACATACATAAAAGTAAATAATGACATAAAATAAAATGTAGTAAACACAAATAACAGCACACAGACAGGATTTGGTGATATTTCATACTCAAACAAAATAAAATAAAAACATTAATTTTAACCTGGTTACATTCACCCCTCCTGAAATTCACCAACATCCTGACAGCAGGATAAAAAGAGAAAGAGGAAAGGAAAAGCCCATCACTGACTACTGGCACAAGTGAAAAGAAGGACCTAGTCCTCCAGTCAACTTAGGAGCTACCTCGGTTACGAGGTTCAGAAAATAATGAGGTTGATCAAGTCTCAGTATTCCCCTAGATCAATGTGACGCCTGATACGCCACACCATGCACTTGGCCCAAAACAACCCTGTCTGATAGACACCTAATAACTCACATTAAACTAGTTTGAATGACTCCAACCTCCATCAAAGTTCAAACCCTCACACTCCGTAGAAATGGCATCTGAGCCATAGATTCTATTAACCTGTTCACTGACCTCACCACCCTCCCTGTGCGTGTCCTAACCCGACCATCGCTCTCTACTTGTGTGCGTGAGACAGTGCGAGCTGCAACATCTGTATCGAGTGAGTGTGGTGCTTCTGTGTGCGAATCAGTGTGAGATATAACACCAACATCGAGTGAGTGTGATGCCTCTATGTGTGATGCATGTGTGTTGTGTGGTGCGTGTGTGTTGGGTGGAGTCTGAGCAGTGGCCCCCACAGGACTGACTACCAGACTAGACGGAATGAACTCTTCCGCTTCTGCCCACTCAGATCTAGGCGAATCTCCAAGTGATGAGACTGCTAGCCCCACTGCATCCCCTGAGACCGTCAGGCCATCTGCACTGTCCTCCTCATCGGACTCTGCGCAGTCAAGCAACTGACTGGTTGTACTGGACTCCTCACCCTGATCTAACTCAGGAAGGGGCAAGAAGTTGACCTCCAACAAACGGTTCCTGTGCACCACTCTGGTGTGCCCCTCTGCATCCTGAATCTTGTAGACGTGGATATTGGGGTTGACACCGACAACCGTGTACACTCCGTTCTCCCATTTGTCAGCCAACTTTCTCTTCCCTCGCTCACTCTGGTTCGCAACCAAAACACGATCCCCGACAGACAGGACAGTGCCCTTGGCATGTCTGTTGTACTGTCGCGCCTGATGCTGCTGCTCAGCCGTGGAGTGCTTCTGAGCGATCTCCATTGCACTCCTTAGACAGGAAAGCAGAGACTGAGCATAAGAGTCATAGTCAACAACGTGAGGATCATGCAAAACCTGCCTGAACATAACATCCACCGGCAGTCTTGGGACACGCCCATACATCAGGAAGAAAGGTGCATAACCCGTGGTCTCGTGAACAGTGGCATTGTACGCGAGCGTGAGAGAATGGATCTGCTGAGGCCACTGTTGCTTCTGCTGAAGCGGAAGGGAACGGAGCATATTCCCCATCGTGCGATTAAAACGCTCTGTCCCGCCATTACCCATAGGATGGTAGGCTGTCGTGTGGGACTTCGCTACACCCGCCAACTTGAGAAGCTCTGCAATCAGGTTGCTCTCAAAGTTTGTGCCCTGGTCAGAATGTATTCTCTCCGGAAACCCGTAAACACAGAATACATGATCCCAGAGTTTCTTGGCAACCTGCTTCGCTGTCTGATTGGTGCAGGGGAACGCGTGAGCAAGCTTAGTGAAGTGGTCAGTAACCACTAAGACATCGACTGACCGCTGCTTACTGTCCTCAGCGGACCAGAAATCCATACACACAAGCTGCATCGGTGCGGAGGTTTTAATGCTCTCCAGGGGCGCGCAAGCAGCTGGCTCTGGGGGTCTTCCCAAACACACATCTCCGACAGCATCTGACATATGCTCTGATATCCCTCTCCCTCTCATGAACTGTAAACTTATCAGAGCTGTCGCCCCTGAAAATAGGAGGCTCCCTAGCGTCTGTCTGCATTACTACTCTAACACTAGGCACTGTCTCCGAACACTGTTCAGCAGACCTAGCACTGTCTGTGTGTGTGTTTCTAAGCATTTGTGTTTCCTGCAGCTTAGCAGTGATTGACTCTCCTATCTTCTCTGCTAACCGAGTAATGAGCATGGCTAACTCACCCACTGGCTGCTCGCTGTTACCCAGCACAGCCCCTTCGCTGATACCTGGCCTGGCCCGTTCTACGTAGCGTGTGGAGGTGAACTGAGGAGTGCCAAATGTGGTCGGGTCTCTAGGTCCTGGTGCTCTGGTGTCTGGTTCCCCGCCCTCTAAGAGCTGCCCGAAACTCCTACCTACACCTAGCCGTAAACCCCCACCCACATCTAACTGGTACCCCCTCTCCATAGCACACTGGCGATCCAAAAGATCCTGATCAGCAATGTTACCCCCACCTACGTACGAACCACCCTCTGCCATGTTCCTACCTCTAACACTCAGATAAAATAAAAAATAAAATAAAAAGTGAAAAGCTCAATTCATTTAAATAATTGAATCTAGAAATCACTAAGAGATTGAAACAATCACACACAATCAACAAATTCACCAATAGATTAATCACATATGCACATATCCAGTAGTTTAGATCAATAGATTATTCACACGAGTCCTTCAATCACATCAACATTAACCTTTTTTTCCTTTTTTTTTCGTGTGTTTTTCTTCCTTCAGTATATACAAATATCCGGGTCACGGCACCAATGTAACGGGGGCAGTCCTATGCTGTTCTATGCTGGTCAGCCTGCTGCATGCCCGTCACTCTCATCATTAGCTCTGCGTTGTGTTCTAGTTGGGTGGGGCCCCAGGTGTTGTGGGGGGCCCTCAGTCTCTCATCATCATGATCAAGGAAGGAGCGGGGACACACAGGACTCTATTTGGCCCACCTTGCCATTTATTTTGGTTTCAAACCCTTCGACAACCGTCCAGTCCTCCAGCGAGAGCGGTGTTTCTTACGGACGTGGGGGTCGAAGTTCAACCACTGCCCGGACTCCACTCGTGTGAATAATCTATTGATCTAAACTACTGGATATGTGCATATGTGATTAATCTATTGGTGAATTTGTTGATTGTGTGTGATTGTTTCAATCTCTTAGTGATTTCTAGATTCAATTATTTAAATGAATTGAGCTTTTCACTTTTTTATTTTATTTTTTATTTTATCTGAGTGTTAGAGGTAGGAACATGGCAGAGGGTGGTTCGTACGTAGGTGGGGGTAACTGTTATGTATGCACACATCGACAGTGCTGCATTTGATTTGGTGCTGTTCTATTGTGCTGGGATCGATTGGTGATGCCTGCGGGCTCTGGGTTGTTTGATCGGGTCTGCCTTTGATGCTGTGTCAGTCTAAATAAAGAATGCCACGGAGAGGTTGTGTCGAGCGACAGCGCTGTGTCCTGACGTGATTTCTAAATACAATATTGGCGACGAGGATGGCTGATATCTCTCTCCCACCACCTGTCCCCTTCCTGGCATTACCTGGCGAGCCTCCGGTACCATGGACTCGCTGGCTACATAGTTTTGAAAATTACATCATCGCCTCAGGGCTCGACGACGTGAGCCAGGCTAGGAAGACGGCTCTGTTGCTTCACTGCTTGGGAGCAGAGGGTCATCGTGTGCTCGGGACTCTGGGGAACGTCACAAGCTTTGCCGAAGCTGTGGGACTTATGAGCACCCATTTCACTGCTCCACAGAGTGCCCTCCTTCGGCGATTTATATTCCGTCAGCGACACCAACTGCCTGGTGAGTCTGTGCGGCAGTACGTAGCTAATTTGCGAGGGCTAGCTAGCTCATGCAAGTTTGGCCCGCTTCAGGACGAGATGGTTCGCGACCAGCTAATCGAACACACCAACAACGCAAAGGTGCGTGAGACTCTCCTGCTGGAAAAAGATGATCTGCTGCTGTCCAGAGCAATTACCATCGCACTACAGGTTGAGGGAGCAGCTGAGTGTGCTGCTATGCTAAATACACAGCAAGTGGCCACCTCCAGTCAAGCTGCCAACGACTCCTCCCTCTACTCACGGCTGCCCCTCGGGACGCAACCCAGCCAGAGCGAGGCGGGCGCCGACTCCACTGGGGACGTCTTGCAACTGCAACGACGGCGTTCTCGGCCCCGCCCTCAACAGTCCTGTGGTAACTGTGGGTCTCGGTCTCATGTTTCAAGGGCTCAGAACTGCCCTGCCCGTGGCCAGACATGCCGTAGCTGCGGTAAGCACAATCACTTTGCCAACGTCTGTCGATCTTCCCCGGCTGGGTCAGAGGGCCACACCCCCCAGTCTTCAACCGCCGTCATTCACAAGGTGAGCTCTGCGCCAGTGTCATTCAAATCATGCACAGTCAACATTAATGATGTGTGCATTCCCCTGCTGTTGGACACCGGTGCAAGTGTGTCTCTCCTGAATGTTGATACCTACAGTCAATTTTTCGGTTCACTGCCACTGTCCGCACCCTCAGCTGTCCTCTGTGGGTATGGTGACTCCAAAATCGATCTGGTTGGCTCTCTCCAACTGACTGTCCGCTATGGAACCAAGCTGGTGCCTAATGCAGTTTTTCATGTGGCACGCCGTGGGGCCAACCTGATGGGCCTGGACCTGTTCTCCGCTCTGGGGTTCTCCCTCTTAGACACAAGGGGGGCAGCAATCCTGACTGTCGCCACACCTTGGCAGCAGAAGTGGCCATCGCTGTTTATGGGGCTTGGCTGCCTCTCCGCCTTCACCCATCAACCTCTCCTCAACCCTGCTGTGAAATCTGTCATCCAACCACTGCGCCGCATCCCGTTGGCTCTCCGTGATGGGGTCTCCGCCGAGCTGCAACAACTGCTGGAAGCTGGCATCATTGAACCGGTGGACACGTCACCTTGGGTCTCAAACCTCGTGGTGGCTAAGAAGAAGTCGGGGGGCCTGCGTGTCTGCGTCGATCTACGTGCAGTAAATAAGGCAGTGGTCCCTGATAAGTATCCACTGCCCACCTCAGAAGAACTCACTGCTCAGTTCTATGGCTCTGAGGTGTTCTCCAAGCTCGACCTCAGACAGGGGTACTTACAGGTGCCCCTCCACCCCAGCAGCCGAAACCTCACAGCCTTTGTGACACATGCAGGAGTGTTTCGCTACACCAGGATGCCTTTCGGTCTCAGCTCCGCCCCTAGCTGCTTCCAGAAAATCATGGTCTCCGTGCTGGCTGGCATACTGGGCGTGGCCATTTATCTGGACGATATAGTGGTACACGGGCCCACCAGTGAAATCCACGACAAGCGCCTTAACATGGTCTTCGCAGCCCTGTCCAAGCACAAGCTAACTCTCAATGCTGAGAAATGTGTCCTCTCTGTGCCAGCCATCGACTTCGTGGGGTTCCGGCTGTCAGCGAGCGGTGCAACTCCACTACAATCCAACGTGGACGCCATTCAGGCCATCCCTGAGCCCAGCTCGGCCGCCCAGGTCGCCTCCTTCCTGGGTATGACAAGTTACTACCTGAGGTTTCTTCCCCAGTACTCTGCGACCACAGCCCCCCTGCGCCAGCTGCTGCGTAAGGACGAGCCATGGGTGTGGTCAAAGGCATGCAGTGACGCTGTGCGTGATCTCAAGACTCAACTGACTTCACCACCAGTGTTGGCTCACTTCAACATCTCCAGCTCCACCTTTGTGACCTGTGACGCATCAGCCACAGCGATAGGGGCCGTGCTGTCTCAAACCCAGAACGGTGTGGAGAAGCCCATTGCCTTCGCCTCCCGTGCCCTCAACCTGACCGAGCAGCGGTACTCCGTGGGTGAGCGTGAGGCGTTAGCCTGTATCTGGGCTTGTGAAAGGTGGCACCTCTACCTCTATGGCCGCTCCTTCACCCTCAGGACAGATCACCAGGCCCTGACAGCGCTGCTGTCCACATCTGGGACAGGCCACAAACCCCTGAGGCTGCACCGCTGGTCTGACCGCCTCCGCCAGTACAACTTCAGCCTGCAGTTCACCCCAGGCAGAGACAATGTTGTCGCCGACCTGCTCTCTCGCTCTGTCTCCACCCCAGCTCCACAGACGGACACTGACTGTGTGGAAAAGGACATTGTCCAAATGCTACACACACCCCTCCAGGCCACTGTCTCTCTGCAGGAGCTGAGGGCAGCCTCCGAACAGGACCCTGTCCTCTCCCAGCTCCGCACCTACATCCAGAACGGCTGGCCTCACAAGGTCCCAGAGGAGCTGGCTGCGTTCGCCCGAGTCAGACAGGAGCTCTCCTGCTGGAACGACACCTGCGTGGCACGTGGGTTTTGCACAGTGGTCCCAGCTGCTCTCCGTGCACGTGTTTTGAATACGGCGCATGAAGGCCACCTGGGCATTGTGAAACTGAAACAGCGCTGCCGAGACCTGGTGTGGTGGCCGGGGATAGACAGAGATATTGAGGCTCTGGTGAAGGACTGTTCTGCCTGCCTTGTGAGTGGCAAGACTGGCCACCAGGCTCCCCCACCCCTGCAACCTCTCGCCTGGCCCTCTCAGCCCTGGGAACACCTGCAGTTGGACATTTGTGGTGAGATCCATGGAGTTCCCCACCACCAACGCTTCATGGTGGTCGCCTACGATCTACACTCAAAATGGCCTGAACTCACCACTTCCGGCACTGTGACCTCACAGATCATCATCGACTTCCTGGACTCTCTTTTCTCTCGCTGGGGCCTCCCAAAGGCCATCACCACTGACAACGGCCCTCAGATGGTCTCTGCTGAGTTCACTGCTTATCTCGAAAGCAAGGGCATCCGTCATATACGCACTGCGTACTACCACCCCCAGGCCAATGGCGGCGTTGAACGTTTTCACCAGTCACTGAAGAACGGCCTCAGAGCACACATGGCCCAAGGGTGCTCTTTCACGCAGGCCATCCGTCACACTCTGCTACACTATCGGGCCACACAGCACTCGACCACAGGCGTCTCCCCAGCCTCTCTCATGCTAGGCCGGGAACTGTGCATGCCCCTTGACAGGCTCCGCCCCTCCACACCTCAGGCACCTCCCTCTGGGGTCAGAGCCTCAGTCACTCGTCAGCAGACGCGGATGAAGCAACGGTTTGACCAGTCAAAACGAACCAGGGTGCCAGACATCAATGTGTCAGACTGGGTCAGGGTCCGCAGGCCCCACAGGGACAATAAAATGGCTTCATACTGGTCATCTCCTCTCCAAGTCACCCGTCAGCTGGGCCCAGCCACTTACCTCCTCAGCGATGGCACTCGGTGGCACTCCAGTCGTCTACGGAAGGTGTCAGCTCCGCCACACACAGCTGGTGACACAACCATAGCCATTCCCTCAGCATGGCGAGACGCCCCGGGGCTTCATGCAGCTCCTACACGGGCCCCAGACATTTCTGGGCCTCAGCTCCCCCTGCCATCTCCCTCCCCACCTCGGCCTGCCCAGCCTCAGGCCGCCCCGCGACCTGTTCGCACACGTTTACGCCCTGGCCACCTAGAGGACTTTGTGTCAACCTTTCATGTTTGAAATCCTGCCCGGGGGGGGGGGGGAAATGTTATGTATGCACACATCGACAGTGCTGCATTTGATTTGGTGCTGTTCTATTGTGCTGGGATCGATTGGTGATGCCTGCGGGCTCTGGGTTGTTTGATCGGGTCTGCCTTTGATGCTGTGTCAGTCTAAATAAAGAATGCCACGGAGAGGTTGTGTCGAGCGACAGCGCTGTGTCCTGACGTGATTTCTAAATACAATAGTAACATTGCTGATCAGGATCTTTTGGATCGCCAGTGTGCTATGGAGAGGGGGTACCAGTTAGATGTGGGTGGGGGTTTACGGCTAGGTGTAGATATGAGTTTCGGGCAGCTCTTAGAGGGCGGGGAACCAGACACCAGAGCACCAGGACCTAGAGACCCGACCACATTTGGCACTCCTCAGTTCACCTCCACACGCTACGTAGAACGGGCCAGGCCAGGTATCAGCGAAGGGGCTGTGCTGGGTAACAGCGAGCAGCCAGTGGGTGAGTTAGCCATGCTCATTACTCGGTTAGCAGAGAAGATAGGAGAGTCAATCACTGCTAAAATGTAGTAAACACAAATAACAGCACACAGACAGGATTTGGTGATATTTCATACTCAAACAAAATAAAATAAAAACATTAATTTTAACCTGGTTACAATATCCACAAAGTCGTGTGAAAACGTTTCCGAGGTAGAGGACGGCGGGTCTGCTAACTGGCTCCGTTTCCGAGGAGGAGGGCAGTGGGTCTGCTAACACTTGCTTCGGAAAATCGGTAACGTTAGTGACCAGATCATCTGTAATGTTCTTTTTTTTCTTTTTTGAGTCGGGACACGTTGAAACAAAAAAATCACTGATTTTACGAATATTAACTTTACTGCTCTTGCCTGGTTTACAGGTAGCTTTCGGCGGCTCCATTGCGTTTGAAAAGCAAACTATAGATCGACCATTTAGCTAGCATAACAAGTGGCAGGTTGCTTAGCTGACTCGTCAGACCCCTGGGCCAATCAAAAGCATGTGATTTTATTTGTTCTACGAAACAGACCAATAAGATACATCATGTTTGGAAACAAATTAACTGACAGGTTTAACGCCTGTCAGTCACGATAGATGCAGTGTATGAGTAGGCTAGAGGGGCAGTGACAAATAATCAAAACGATAACTAAATAATTATTGGTGCCATTTCAGACGGGCCGTGGGGTTTCGGGGGGGGTTCAGACACGAAAACCACCTACCTGGCTACGTGCCTGCTAGCACATGACCCACCATAGGAGCCTAACTTTTACGGTTAGCCCATTTGAAAATCACTGAATTCGGTAGGCTGCTTTACCAGCCTGCCACTTCTGATGTGTTGGACCTGTGTGTCTGAACAGTTGACTGGTTGTTCCACATTTCTTGTCGCGTCATGTACATGTGGTTCTGCAGGCTCGCTTGGAGGTGGTTGCTCAGTGACACTGACATTACCGTCCTCTATTTCCGAATGTGTGTCATTCCGAATTGTTCTCAAGTGCCTCCTATTCCTCCTGTACCTTTGTCCTGCAGCCGTCACAGCATTATATGACCTTGGCTCCTGTCTCTTTAGTTCTACCAGGGCAGGTTTTCAGCCTTGTGGAGTCTCTATACTGACAGCCATTCCTGGTTCGAGCACAGAGAGGGGTCTTGCATGTTGGTTGTAGTACTCACCTTGTCTTTGTTGCAGTTTAAGTAGCCTCTGATTGACTCTTGTCGGATTCCTCTGTCTTAGCACAGCACTGGCTACTGGCAATGTGCTTCTTAGGACCTGACCCATCAGCATTTCTGCAGGAGAGAGACCAAGTCCAGTCACAGGAGTGTTCCTTAAAGTCAACAGAGCCAGGTAGGGGTCTGTCTTAGTCTGCTCCGCCTTCTTTAGCATGAGTTTAATGGTCTTTATTGTGCGTTCTGCCATCCCGTTAGACTGTGGATAGCCTGGGCTTGAGAATGTCCATGTCATGCACCAGTCACTTGCAAACTGACTCATCTCAGCACTAGTGAATGGCATGTGGTCACTCACCACTTCCTTCAGAACACCATGTCTGGAAAACACAGCCTTCAACTTTGCTATTACTGTGCTTGCTGTTTTGTCACGCATTTGTTGGACCTCAGGATACTTTGAGAAATAATCTACTGTGAGCAGGAAAGATTTGCCTTGTAGCTCAAAATGTCCACACCTACTTTGTACCATGGTAGTTCTGGCAGCTCATGGCATTTTAGTGGCTCCTTCTGATTCTTTGGTAGGTGTTGTTGACAGGTGGGGCAGCCCCCAACCATTTGCTCTATATCAGCCATTATGCCTGGCCAATATAGATACTTGCGTGCCTGTTCTTTGGTCCGTTGTACTCCTTGGTGGGCTATGTGCAGTCTCTTTAGCATGTCTGATCTCAACTTTTAAGGGATAATGAATCTGTCTCCTGTCATCAGGACCCCCCTCCCATTTATTGTAATTGTGTCTCTGATTGGCCAATATACTTTAAGCTCAGCATCTGTCTGTTTTTTTTAGCTTTGGCCACCCTCTCTGGTGAATGTCTAGTAGCTTTTGTGAGGTCCGGTCCTCCTCAGTTGCCATCTTAAGCCTCTCGTGCATCTCTCTTTCCAGAGCCTCACTTGCTTCCATGGCATAGACTACCTTTTCATCTGAAGTCATGGACTCCTCTTGTGTTTCCACAGCACCAAACGCTCTGGATAAAGTGTCTGCTGTTAGCATTTCCTTTCCAGGCGTGTACTTGATGTGGAGATCATAATGCTGAAGCTGTAGCAGCATTTGTTGTAGTCTGGCAGGTGCCTGTCCTAATGGCTTTGTGAATATAGCCTCCAGAGGCTTGTAGTCTGACTGCACCACATGTGCACCAAACACGTACTGGTGGAATTTTCGTGTCGCAAACATGACCGCAAGCAATTCTTTTTCAATCTGCGCATAGTTGCGCTCAGCCTTTGTTTGGGCTCCGGATGTATATGCCACTGGCTATCCTTGCTGCAGCAGGCACGCACCTAGCCCATCTTTCGATGCATCAGCTTGGAGGACTATCTGCTGTTTTGGGTCGAAGAATTTCAGCACTGGAGCCTCAGTTAGTGCTGTCTTGAGTTTGGTCAGGGAAGCATCGTGTTTATGTGACCACAGCCACTGCATATCTTTCCCTCAGTAGCTGCCGTATGCTGTCACTGCTGCTTCATTAGGTATGTATTGGGACAGGTACTTGGTCATACCTAGTAGCCTTTGTAGACCCTTTCTATCTTCTGGTGCTGGCATGTGTACAATAGCATTCACCTTGTCACTGCAATGTCTGGCCGTACTCCCTCAGGGTTTATCACGTGTCCCATGTACTTTACCTCCGTCACTTTGTACTGCACTTTGTCTGCATTGAACTTAACATTCATCTCTTTGGCTCTCTGTATTACCTTGTGCAGTATCTCGGCATGTTCCTTCTCATCAGCTGCAGCAATGATAATATCATCGGCTATCACCTGTACACCGTCAATGTCACCAAATGTTTCACTGTTCTTCTGTTGGAAGACTTCGCTGGCTGATTTTCTACTGAATGGGAGACGCTTGAATCTGTAACACCCCCATGGTGTGTTGAATGTGCGTAACAGTGACGATGCTCGGTCCAGCTTAATTTGCCAGTATCCGTCTTTTTCATCAAGTATTGTAAATATTCTCTTGCCAGACAGTATGCTTTGGACATCTGTAGGTGTCGGTGTGGAGTAGTGCTGTCGTCTAATGGCTTTATTCAGCTCTCGAGGATCAAGGCAAACTCTGAGTGAGCCATTTTTCTTTTCAGTTATTACCAAGCTGTTCACCCACTGTGTCGGTTCTGTTACTGGAGCGATGACGTCAGCTTTTTCCAGCTGACTCCGTGTCTTTTTCAGTTTGTCCATGATGGCAAACGAGATTTTTCTGCAGCCATGGATCACGAGGGTCACTTCTGGGTCAATGTGAATATGATGCTCACCAGGGAACTCCCCAAGCCCCTGGAACACCTCTGGATACTGCCTCACCAGCTCTTCTTTGGTTGCAGGTGAGCTCTCCTTGATTTCATCAACACGTCTGACCAAGTTCAACTCCTCACATGCTGCTCTTCCAAGAATTGGAGATGGTGACTGCTTAATGACATAGAACTGGAGCTTGGACTCTGCTTGCTCAGTACTGTATTTCAGGTAGGTGCTACCGGCTGGCTTTATCTGGTTACCTCCATAAGCTCTTAATACTGTGTTTGTGGGACAAAGGCGTACTTTGCCTGGGAGTTTTCTGACCTGTTCTAGAGGGAGAACACTAGAGTCAGCACCCGTGTCTAGTTTAAAGATGATGGGCACTCCTCTAATTGACAAAGTAGCTCGCCACGGCATATCACTAGCTTTAATCAGTGCATTTACCTGGGTGCACTCAAGACTGCCCACAAATAGTGAATCCACTGTCTGCACTGCTTGCACTCCTTTCATTCTGCACATATTGGCAAAGTGATTGCCCTTCCCACAAGCTCTGCACTTCATTCCATACACTGGACATACTTTTGGGCCATGTGTCTTTCCGCATCTGTAGCATAATTTTGTTTGGTTGACATATTTCTCCTTTTTATGATGAGCATTGAATGCTGTTTTGTTGACATTAGCTTTATTTTGCCTTATTGGTCTTGTTGCCTCCGTTATTGCATGCACCTCATTTCCTTCTTTGCGCACACCATTATGCTGATTTGCTCCTTGGCTATCCCCGATGCCCTGCAAATATCAATGGCTTTATGTCTGTGAATGTTCTCATTCATCCAGGGCATGGTTATCCAAAGGTGTTGAATCAAGTGCAGCTGGACTTGGTATATATCTGTGAAGACGTTTCGCCTCTCATCCAAGAGGCTTCCTCAGTTCATGCCTAGTCAGAAAGGCACGAACTGAGGAAGCCTCTTGGCTATAAAAGATTTTAATGCATAGCAGTACAGGCCTGTTTCGTGCATTTCGCTCCTCATTAGTCGAGCACACAACACCATTGACGGTGCCGGAAAAAAACACTATCCGGCACCGTCAATGGTGTTGTAAGTGCTCAACTAATGAAGAGCGGAATATCAACACGGTTACAGGAAAAAAGCTTAATATAGTTTAATACAGGCCTGTACTGCAATGTATTAAACTTTTTTTCCTGTATCCGTGTTGAGACACACACACACACACACACACACACCGACTTGACCTAGGTACGTGTTGAAGTTGTGAACCTATCAAAGAAAGTTCATCTGGACACAACATTTATTGAAAGAGAAACGTTTTATCACTTACCTGGGTGACCTCTTCAGTCTCAACTGACTGCGGGTATCCCCACCCTTATAAACAACACAATGGCATAACAACTGAAAACGATCGGTGTCATATGCAAATTGCCGTGAACATGAACTAGAGATTCAATAATTCACAGAGGACTGGGCAAGAGTTGCAATCACAGCATTGTAAGATGGCGACAATGTTCTTAGCCCTGACCCCTCGCTTCAGGGATGGTCGTTCCCTCTTCGCATAGATGGCCTCTTTGACTCCCCGTTCAAACCAGCGTTCCTCCGTATCAAGCATGTGCCCATCCTCATCCTTGAAAGAGTGGCCACTGGCCTGTAGATGGGTGTAGACTGTGGAGTCCTGGCCTAACGTGTTAGTTCTTATGTGTTGTGTCATCCTCTTGGCCAGCGTCTGTTTGGTTTCCCAATGTACAAGTCATGGCCATCCTCCTGGCACTTAACAGCGTACACTATATTGCTTTGTTTTGCTGGGGGACCCGATCCTTGGAGTGGACCAATTTTTGGCGTAGCGTGTTTTGGGGTTTGAAAGCAACTGAGATGCAGTGTTTGGCAAATACGCGTCTCAACTGTTCTGACACTTTCGCCACATACAGAATCACCACTGGTTTATCTAATGTTCTTATTTTTTATATTGATATATAAAAAATAATGATTTAATTGATTTTATATAGCTAGCAAGAACTTCCAGTGTTTGGAACTTCTTGCTAGCTGTTTTATTCTTCCCCCCGGTTCCGGTTTGCGCACGTTATCAACGTCTTACTTCCTGTCTATCCATATCATCTGTGTTATACTGACACCAACAGGTCAACCATATGTATTGTTAACATAAACATCATTACATCCCCTTTCCAAACAGGTCAATATAACATATTGCATAACCATGACTCTTACATAACCATAACTCTTATAGCACTTCAAGTGAAAACATTCTTAAAATTAAAAATGTCTCAATGTAGCACAAGGAAACATTAAACATAACATGCACTTTAAAGTCTCAAATATCGTGTTAAAACAAATTTTGGAACAACACAAATGCCATTGTTTCAACATAACAAATGTCAATTTTCTTTTTTTCTTTTTTTTTTTTAATCAACAGAAATATAAACACTATTTTTTTCTCTCTTTCTGTTCCTTCTAACCACAGCTCAACAGTTTATTATTCTATGAGTCTGTCAGGGGCGGCACGGTGGCGAAGTGATTAGCGCAGTCACCTCACAGCAAGAAGGTTCCGGGGTTCGAACCTTGGGGCAGTCTAACCTTGGTGGGTTGTCCCGGGTCATCCTCTGTGTGAAGTTTGCATGTTCTCCCCGTGTCTGCGTGGGTTTCCTTCGGGGGCTCTGGTTTCTTCCCACAGTCCAAAGACATGTAAGTCAGGTGAACTGGCCATACTAAATTGTCCCTAGGGGTGTGTGTGCGTGTGTGCACGCGTGCCCTGTGATGGCCTGGCGGCCTGTCCAGGGTGTCTCCCTGCCTGCCGCCAATGACTGCTGGAATAGGCTCCAGAATCCCCACGACCCTGAAAACAGGATAAACGGTTCAGATGATGGATGGATGGATGGATGGATGGATGGAGCCTGTCAGGTGGTTTCTTATGTCTGGTGGACCTTCTAAGAGTTGGTGTCTGTTATTGGGGAAGGTGAAGGAGGCTCCGCTTGATGGAAGTCTGGTGTCACACCAACTCTCTTTTCAGACTCAATCTCCTGTGCATGTTTCTTGATGTCCTCCTGAGTCTTCAACTGACTCCTCCTGTTTCTCCGCAACACTTGTCCGTTCTCTGTCTTCACAGTGAATGACCTGGGACCCACTTCACTGAGGACAGTTGCCTTTTTGGTCCAGGAATCAGGATCCTCGATTCTCACAACAGCCCCTTTCTGAAGAGGTTCCAGTCTCCTTGCTGCTTTATCATAGTTCATTTTCTGTTTGAGCTTGAGTTTCATCCTCTTATTAGCCAGTTCTCTGTTGTCATTCTCTTTTGAAACATGTGGAAGTGTGGTGTGCAGCTTGCGACCCATGAGGAGCTCACCAGGGGATGGGTCATACTCCAGAGATGCCGCCCTGTAGCTTAGCAAAGCCAGGTGAGGGTCAGTTTTACCATCAATTGCCTTTTTCAAAAGTCTTTTTACAATTTGGACCCCTTTTTCAGCCTGTCCATTTGACTGTGGATACAGTGGGCTAGAGGTAAGGTCCTGAAATCCATACAGCAAACTCCCTGAATTCCCCACTATTGCACTGGGGACCATTGTCACTGACCACCCATTGTGGGATTCCATGTCTGGCAAAAAAAACCTTTCATATGTGTGATGACGAACTGTGCTGATATACTGGGGAGTTGTATTACCTCAGGGTAGTTTGAATAATAGTCTATTACCAAAAGGTTGTCTTTGCCATTTAGGTGGAATAGATCAGTGCCCACCTTTTGCCATGGTGCAGTTGGTAGGTCTGCGGTCAGCATTGGTTCTTTTGCTTGTTTATAGTGGTGCCTGAGACATATATCACATTTCCCTATCGTGTCCTCAACATCCATGTTGATACCCTGCCAATAAACTGCTTCTCTTGCTCTCCTTTTACATTTTTCCACATCGAGATGTCCTTCATGGATACGACAAAGGCTGTCCTGGTGCATGGATTAAGGGATGACAATCCTGTTTTGTCTCAGCACGAGGCCATTAGCCACACTCAGATCTGCTTGCACAGACTAGAACTGCGGACATCTTCCTTTTGTCTAACCACTGCGGGTGTGGTAGACCACTTTCTGTAGCAATGGGTCTTTTTCAGTTTCCATCACAATTTGCTGCATCATGACATCAGAAGCAGGGAGTGAAGCCATCGCCATGTCAACGTGTTCATCAACATCATCAGTTGTAGAGCTGACTGGCATGTCAGTGACTGGTGCTGGTGCCCTAGACAAAGCATCTGCCAGCACTATGTATTTTCCTGGCATGTAGATTAACTCAAAACATACCGCTGTAGCTTCATCATCATGCATTGGATTCTAGGGGACATGTTGTTGAGGTTCTTTTCTATGATTGAAATCAGCGGTTTGTGATCAGTCTCGGCTGGAAAAGTTGGCAAACCATATACATAACTATGAAACTTTCCGCACCCATACACTAAACCCAAAGTCTCCTTTTCTGTTTGCGCATAGCGCTTTTCAGTCTTTGCCATCGATCTTGGCGCGTATGCCACCGGCTGCCATTTCTCTCCATTGGCTTGAAGTAGTACAGCTCCCAAGCCATTTTTGGCATCAGTGGAGATCTTTGTTGCTTTTGAGGGATCAAAGAATATGAGGACTGGCTCAGTAGTTAGAGTTTCCTTCAGTTTTTTTCCATTCTTTTTCATGTCCAGCAGTCCACTCAGACAACTTGTTGTGCTGAAGCAGCTCTCTAAGGCATGTTGTCTTGGTGGAAAGATTAGGTATGAATTTACTCAAGAATTTTATCATCCCCATGGCTCGCAGGACTCCTTTTTTTATCAGTAGGAGGAGGCATGTGTATGGCTTGCACTTTTGACTGATAAGGTTCCACTCTCTCTCTCCTGAAATCTTGTCTCCTAAGGTCATTTCTGTGACCCCGAGCTGACCTTTTTTTTCCAGTTTGAGTCCACTCTCTTGGACTCTCTGCATGAGCTTTTTCAGTCTTTCATCATGCTGTTGATGTGTACTTCCCCAGACCACCAAGTCATCTATATACACCCTGGTGCCTTCCAGACCCTCTATTATGGACTCCATCACCCTGTGGAAGATTTCTGGTACTGAGATGATGCCAAATGGGAGCCTCAGAAAACAGTACCTCTCAAATGGTGTGTTGAAAGTACAGTACTTACTGCTTTCTGGGTCCAGCTTCAGCATCCAGTTTGCTGAAATATTTCTTTTTATGTTCTTGTTCAGATCTTTGGGATCAAGGCAGACTCTTAACTCACCATTTTTTTTTCTTGACACATGTGATGGAGTTTACCCAGTCAGAAGGCTCTTCCACTCGCTCAATGACACCCAGTTGTGTCATCCGGTCCAGTTCTTTTTTCAAGCCAGCTCGAAGTGGTGCTGGCACTCTCCTTGGGGCATGCACTACAGGCTTGGCATCACTCTTGAGCTGGGTTTTGTAAGTGTAAGGTAATGTCCCATGTCCTTTGAAAACAAAAAGAAATTCTCTTACTATGTCTGCATTTCCCTCACACTGCCAGTGGTTTTGTTCTTTGCACTGTTTATCCATCATTATGTTCACGCTGTTTATCTGACAGATCCTCTTAACCAATCCTAGGTCCTCAGAAGCTTTGTCTCCCAGGAGTCATTCATGCCCATTAGGCACTATGACAAACAACAGGATGTACTGCTTGCCTTTCACTGTCACCTTGAGTTGGCATTGTCCCTTTTGTTTCAACTGACTGTCCATTGTATGCCTTCAGTAGTGTGGGTTTTTTTTCTGATATTCTTTTAGGCTTCTCTCTAAGTGCCTTGAGATCATTCTCATTAATTAAATTAGCTTTAGCCCCAGTGTCTGTCTTAAATGGTACAATTGTTCCATTGATTAGCAGTTCTACAATCCATTTGTCACCTCTCACAGTACTTACAGTCTGATCAGTGTCCTGTGTGCTGTCATCTTCATCACATGACACCATCTTCATGGAAAATGTTTCACTCAAATCATCACTGTCACCTGTTTCTTCAACTGTGTGCACCTTATGCCTTTTTTCTATCTTTGGAGAGACACATTTTTGCATAATGGCTTTGTCCCTTACACTTTGCACACCTTTCCCATAAGCGGGACATTGTCTTGGTTTGTGTTTTTCACCACATCTCTTGCAAGTGGAAATCTCTTCCTTGTTTTTATCCTTGTACTTCCACCTCTGTATTCCTTTTACCGTCAAAGCATTCACCATCTCGCCATCTTGGCTCGCTGCTTCGTGTGCAGGCTCATTAAAAGTCAGTACATGTTGGCGTGCTAGCTCACTGGCCTGGCATATTTTTATAACCCCTTCCAACCTGAGTTCTGTTTCTCTCAATTTCTCTCGGAGCTTCTTGTCATTTGTCTCAAACACTATCTGATCCCTAATCATAGAGTCTCTGGGATCATTAAAATTACAAGACTGTGCTTTTCGCTTGAGGTCTGTGAGAAAGCTAGGAAAAGACTCTACCTGGTGCTGCACACGTGAGCGAAAAACTTACCTTTCATATGTTTCATTCTTTTTCGAGAGGCAGTATTCGTCGAACTTTTTTAAGACGTCATCAAACTTGTCTCCTCTGGTCGAGCAAACGCAAGTATTCTAACGTGCATGGATACGTAGACACGTTGGCCAGTAGCTGACGGGTCTGACACTTTAGTCGAGCGGTCAGCGATATCTCCCGCGGTGCGAGCGATACGGGTTCGCGTCCCGGCCGCGGCACTTGCTGTGGGTGCCCCCCGAATTCGCTACATTGGTGTCAGAAGTGGGATGGTGGGACTGTAATGCCATCGGAGGCGTATGGGCGTGAAGGAGCTGATATGCTTTAGCGCGGGAACGCGCTTCCAGAAGGAGGGGGTAGTGTAACGTGAATAGATAAGTAGACATGCCGGCCGATGGGTCTGACCCTTTAGTCGAGCGGTCGGCGGTGTCTCCCGCGGTGCGGGCGATACGTGCTCACGTCCCGGCCGCGGCAGTTCCTGTGGTTGCCTCTCGAATTCGCTACAGTATTGTAGACTTCCGTCGCTTCTGTGCCGGCGACGGTGAGCAGTATGTCTATTTTTTTTCAGCATCTACCTTACTATCCGCTCCGACAGCCGCAGAATACATCCTCCAATTTATATCCACATTTCCAGACAATTTCAACGGACTTGGCGGTTTCAATGCATCCATTCTTGTGTTACTCTTGACCAAGTTTACCGTGTCCTGGCACCATGTAATGTTCTTATTTTTTTTATAGTGATAGAGACACGGTGTTTGGGACCGGTTTTCACACGTTATCAACTTCTTACTTTCTTTCTATCCATATCATCTGTGTTATACTGACACCAACAGCTCACCCATATGTATTGTTAACATACACGTCATTACAGTTTTACACGTAGACAACAGCTGTTGTCCTCCTCTCTTCGATCGGACGGTGCAGTTTTAGCAGCTTCCTGGCTTTGACAAACGCCCAGTACGGATAACTACACTTTAACAGGACCCGTTTAATGTGAGATTTCTCCCCTTCCCCGGCCGCTGTGTCGATGGGAACGATGTCAGCTCGGTGGTACAGCGTCCTCATGACTCCTAGTTTGTGCTCCAGTGGACGATGAGAGTCAAACCTTAAGTACTGGTCGGTTTCGGTCATTATGCCACTGTATTGTTTATTAGGGTGGGAATACTTGTGGTCAGTTTAGACTGAAGAGGTCACTTAGAAGAGTGATGAAACGTTTCTCTCAAAAATTGTTCGGATGAACTGATTCAAATTTCTTCGATTTTTCTTACCTGGATTATTGAGCACGCATAAAGACTATGGTTAGGTGATGTCCCTGGATAGGACATCAACGCCCTCTTTTACATTTTCTCCATATACAATGCCGTGATTGCAACCATTCCCAAATCCTCTGTGAATAGTACACATTGTAATTGAAACTCTAGTTAATGCTCACGGGATTTTGCATATGAAACCGATCGTTTTCGGTTGTAATGCCACTGTATCGTTTACAAGGGTGGGGATACCTGCGGTCAGTTGAGACTGAAGAGGTCACTTAGATGACTGATGAAACGTTTCTCTCTCAATAAACATTGTGTCCAGATGAACTGATTCGACTTTCTTTGAATTTTTTTCCTAGATTATTGAGCATGCATAAAGACATTGTGAACTTATCATTTCGCTCCTATCCTTCACCTCAAGAGATGTTATTGGTGTATGGCCACATTAACACCATGTTTCCCACACATCCAACAAGTTTAGAGATGAGGTTCAGTATTCAACCATATACACACACACACACACACCATGTCAACCTATACTTGTGGGAACCTCTCATTGGCTACATTCATCCCCTAGCCCTTAACCCTAACCATAACCATCATAACTACATGCCTAACCTTAACCCTTACCCCAACCTTAACCTAATCCTAATTCAAACCTTAACCCTAAACCCAAATCCTAACCCTAAAATAGACCCTTTTACTCATGGGGACCCATAAAATGTCACCCCGGGTAGGTGGGTTCTGGTCTTTCCTAATCTAATGGGAACCAAATGTCCCTATTAGGATAGAAAAACCTGACACACACACACACACACACACACTTTGCTTGCTTGCTGGTTGTCCATCGTGCCCAATGATGACCATCTTCTTCTATTTGTGGGTCCTTTGAGGACTCAGATAGCAGAAGATACCTGCGCAGAGATGGTTTTTAAAGTGGCATGGGAGGTGCGCTTCTCCCAACGCCATATGACTTGATTGTATAGGAGATGGTTCCGATGGCAAGGGGGATCCCTAGACGACCGGCACCTCCACACAACTGCAGGGGGCTGCCGGAAATCCAGTTTTTCGGAAACTGCCTCAAAGCGTGCCGCCACAGCTTGCTTTTCTGTTGGGGTAAGCTCCCTTAGCCTTATGTCTTCCCAGACTCACCCACAAGGCAGCGGGGCAGTGGTTGATAGTTGCCAGGGCGTGTCCACCAGGGTGGGCCTGCACACCATATCTCTGGGGCCCACTGCTGCTCCGAGATCCCCTGCCAAGTTAGCCTGGGGCCGCAAGACCCCAGTTACCATGTGTGGCCACGGGGAGGCCTGGCAGGAGTCTTGGTGAAGGAGAGGCTATGTACTGGCAAGGGAAGGCTTACACGCTAGCATGCTTCCCTATTCGCCACAAAGGCTAGCCAGCGGCAGCAAGCTAAGGGCAGGAAGGACACAAGCGGGTTGGAAGAACACATGCACCTTCCCTCCAACTACACACTGCTGCACTAGACGCATCACAACACCCTGTGTGTATGTACACACACACACACACACACACACACACACACACACACACACACACACACACACACACACACACACACACACACACTTGCTTGAACTTGCTGGTAGTCCATCGAGTCCGATGATGACATCCCTCCTCATTAACGGTGTGTTCGTTGATGACTGTAGAGTCCAATTCTTGATCCACAAGTTTTATTGCACACTGGGCACATGAAGTCTGAGTTAGTGGGGGCAGGCATGGTTGTGTGTCTCCTCGGTCTTTTCTGTCGTTTTTTCACATTCCTCTCCATTTCCAGCTGTTCTATACCTCTGTGGCAGATCTCCCACCAGTTGAAACGATTGATGACAGCTTGCGCCAGTCTCAAAGGGTCAATACAACACTTTTTCAGCAATGTTTTTAGCTGGTCTTTGTTTTACTTCTTCTGACCACCTGTGGACCGGTGGCCCAGATGAAGCTGTCCATACAGGACTTGCCATGGCACGCGTTCTTGAGGCATCCTGATGACATGCCCAAACCAGCGCAGCTGGTGGTCAGTGACCATGGCTTCTATGCTTTTGCAGTTTGTCCTAGCAACAATCTCAGCATGAGGAACACGGTCACGCCACATGATCCCCATGATTTGCTGCAGACATTTTATGTGGAACTGCTCCAGCAAACTTAGGTGGTGGCTGTATGTGACCCAGGCTTCACAGCTGTATAGGAGAGTTGTGATGCAAACAGCTTTGTAAATGGCAAATTTGGTGTGCAGGTGGAGGTGTTTGTTTTGGAGGACCTTACGTCGGAGTTTGTTGAAGGCTACAGAAGCTTGTTTGATTCTATTATGAGTTTTGTGATCAGTGTTGCAGCCCTCAGAAAGGATGCTGCCCAGGTATTTGAAAGATGGAGCAACTGAGAGTGGTTGGTGTTCTATAGTGAAGACAGGCATAGTGAGAGTGGGGCTGGACCTCCATTGGCATAACACCTCAGTCTTGGTGGTGTTGACTGATAGACCCAGCCTGCTTTAAGCATTCACAACTGCAGCAAGGATGGTTCGCAGGTCAGGTGTGTGAGCTACAAGAATGCAGTCATCAGCGTACTGCAGCTGAAGGACCTGCACTGCAGACAACTTGGTGGTTGCCTGGAACCTTCGGATGTTGAAGAGGTTTCCATCTAGCTTAAAGTCTATTCACTCTCACACACACACACACACACACACACACACACACACACACACACACACACACACACACACACACACACACACACACACACACACACACACACACACACACACACACACACACACACACACATACACAATTGGGAGATTGCCGAACTTTAGAGAGTATTTCCATGCAGCTCAAATTAGACCAGTAATTTATTGGTGTGCTAAGGACTATGAAGCAAAATGGAAAAATCTAGAGAAATATGTACAAGGAAGGGAATTCAAAGCCTCATTGGAGACAGAGAAGTGGCGATGGCTTTACTTGAACAGGTAGATGCTGTCCCCCAATTTACATTAGAATTGTGGTTTAATCTTTTATGAAAATATAGATTAAAGAACTCAGACTACTTCAATGGATAGCCTATGACAGACATTTTATTCCAGGCACTCTTGACCAGAGAGTCAAACAATGGATTCCAAGTGGTATAACAGCATTATGTACAGTAATAAAGGATCAGAATGTTATGAGTTTCCAGGAGCTGAACTAAAACTACACATTGAACAACCAAGACTTCTTCAGATATTTACAATTAAGGGACTTCTATAACAGAGAAGTAAAGTACAATGTTAATTTAGATAAAAATGGAATAATTAGACCCGAGGAAGCCGACATCCAACAATCACAGGCCAGGGAGCATCAAACACTGAACAAGGGTGTATATGGAGACACACGTCTACATGCACACACCCTGTACATCTGTACATGTGCTAATACAGACACTCACTTGTACAGGTACACAGACACACAGACACACACACACACACACACACACATATACACACACACACACATATACACACACACACACACACACACACACACACACTTCATATCTTTGGGAATTTTAGAGTCTCCAATTCACCTACAAATACATGGCAGGAAAGCCACAAACACTGAACAGAGCAAACATGAAAAGTCAGAGCCCAACTCGACACAACATCCTCTTACTCTTCGGCGTCAAGTCACCACCAAGGTCAAAAAGCCACAATTTCTGCAATCATTTATTCATCAAATGTCAAATTCGCCTTTTAAAAGGTCTTGATGGTCACACAGACAATGCTCAAATTCTGACAAATCTTTGTACTTTTTTTGTGTTTTTTTTGCTTTGTTTTATTCACTTTCTATACCAAAAGTGAAAAAAAGTTTCAATATTTATATCCCTTTACTTGGATCATATTTTTCAAATTGATCTTGAAGCCTCGGGGCATTCTGAAATTGGACCATTTTGGCTATTTACTCAGCTGAAAAGTCCACTGCAGCCAAAGATGATGTTTTGATCCATCAGCTCAAAACTTGATACGGCTACTTCAAATGCACTTGTGCCAGCAAAAACCTTTTCCAGAGTTGGGACGCAGTGCAACATACAGCTTCACCCCCCTCCCCCGTATGTGAACAGGCTTCTTCTAAGGCTTCTATGTAAAGCACTAAAAGCCTCTAAATAATTTAATAGCTCTAATTAGCCACAATTTTAGCTCGGCACCAGTTTCTCTCTGCCAAGAGTGTGGTAGTGGTTGATCCATGTGGTTGCCATGGTTGAAGAGTCATTACAGATGTTGTCGACAGTCAACGGGCAGCCTTAAATGGAAAGTAACAACCATGTACTGGTATATTTAGGAATAAAAAGGACCACGCTGTGTAGTTAAGACATATAACTACCTCTAATGGAATATAAAAATCTAACCGGTGGCAGTCTTCCCAAGTTGTCTTTCACTCCTTAGTTTAGTCACAATTATATAGAAACCTTTTTTTAATGTCCAGAGAACATTAGTTTGGTCATTTGGCTGCCCTGGAGAGGAGTCCAGCATCTGACTCAGCAAGGCCCTTTGAAAGGCTTTATTGTGATTCGGTGCTTTGTCACAATTAGAATCAGAGTCCCTTTATTTGCAAGGTGAAGTGATTGTAGAGGAATCTATCTCAGCATCGTTGGTGGAGAGGTATGCAGTGTCTCATCTGACAAGCGTGCATGAGTACTTACTAGCACGCACGATAAATAGTATCATACACTAATGAAAGAATGTAGATATCAGTATGAGTACTTTTTTTGTGGATATACTCTATTGATCCCCATAGGGAAATTACGCTCTGCATTTATCCCATCCTAGCTGTGTAGCTAGAAGCAGTGGGCAGCCACCGTGCAGCACCCGGGGACCAACTCCAGTTTATCTTGCCATGCCTCGATCAGGAGCACAGACAGGAGTACTAACCCTAACGTGCATGTCTTTTTGATGGTGGGGGAAACCGGAGCACCCAGAGGAAAACCACACAGACATGGACAGAACATGCAAACTCCACACAGAGGATACACTGGGATGATGCCCCAAGGTTGGAGAACCCCGGGGTTTGAACCCAGGACCTTCTTGCTGTGAGGCAACAGCGCTAACCACTGCGCCCACAGAATGCTTTCATCACCAAACTAGATGTCTATATCCAGAAATAATGTCGTGTGATATTCCTTAGTCAACTTTTAGAAAGCACAGATGTTAATATTTACTAAGCTCTGTTTTCCCAATTTGTATATTTTATTGGTCCACCAGTGGGGAAATGTTCCCTCCCGTGGAAGTGCAGGGTCAGCCAGATAGAGCGCCGCCCTCGGAAGGGATGAGAGTTAAATATCTTCCTGTAGGATATTTCAACAGGTATGGCTGCACAGGGATGTGACCTGTGAACCGTTGGAGGGACAGTCTCGTTAACCACCACCAAGTACTTAATCGTCTGCTTATATTTTCTTTAATATTCTTTGATGTGAACACTGTGTAGCTGAGACAAGTCTTTATGCTTCCCAATGAAGCTTTATAACAATTTCAGTGTGAATGCTCATTCAGGAATAAGGTAGATAGATAGATAGATAGATAGATAGATAGATAGATAGATAGATAGATAGATAGATAGATAGATAGATAGATAGATAGATAGATAGATAGATAGATAGATAGATAGATAGATAGATAGATAGATAGATAGATAGATAGATAGATAGATAGATAGATAGATAGATAGATAGATAGATAGATAGATAGATAGATAGATAGATAGATAGACAGACAGCGAGACAGACAGACAGACAGAGACAGAGATGATTTTGTCTGATTATATATAGTGACTTTTATTCAGATTTCATATCAGTTATCTTTTCAGTGAGTACATGTGACCTTATTGAAATAGTTGGTCTCCTACTTTCGAATGACACTCCAGATACAGTGTATGAATCCATCTTATCGTGACACAAGGAATCTCATTCCACCAGTAATAACTGGTAATGTTGCTCGATTTGAGAAATTTCCTGACACAAATTGATGGGCATCAAAAACAAATAAGGTCATATCATCTGTATCCAAGGGGGGGGGGTGCTAAGGGTACATCTGTCACCATCTTACAATGCTGTGACTGCAACCATTCCCCAATCCTCTGTGAATAGTACACATGGCCATTGTAACTCTAGTTAATGGTCGTTATGCCACTATATTGTTTATAAGGGTGGGGATACTTGCGGTCAGTTTAGACTGAAAACATCACTTAGATGAGTGATGAAACGTTTCTCTCAATAAAAGTTGTGTCCAGATGAACTGATTCAACCTTCTTTGATATCATCTGTATCGTTTTCTTGCATGAGGGATAGTAAGATTTCAAGTCTAAAAATCTGACTTGCTTATGTGTATGCAGTTAAATTGGGTGCCATATAAAGGACTGGTATTGAGTTGAATCGGTATCAGATGTTTTAGAGAACATGCTTGGGGTCCTTGGAGGGCCCATGTCAGTGGACTTTCAAGTCTTTGGAAGGGAGCCCATCCACTGTCAGTCTGACTAAGCTGTGGCATTTTAGATTGGACTGGGGATGTGCTCACCAGCTGTGAGATTAAGGGGTACTGGTCGATGGCCTCTCTGATTGGCTTTCGCCGCGTCACAGCAGCATCCAATCCCCTTGGTCGCGTGGTTGTCTTCAGCTGAGCCAAAACCAATTCCTCCTCCACACAGGGGCCAAATAAGATCACTGACCTGAGGCTACAAGGCCATACTTGGAGGCTCTGTCCTCATCCGTCTCCTCTCCTCAGCTGGCTGGAAGATGAGACAAATGAAGGGGGTGGGGGCGTAGGCTTGAAGGGAACAAAGGCAAGGGAGGCAAGCCGACATTTAAAAGGAGCAGTCGATCTAATCTCACCACGAATTAAAAAGCAGTACAATTTCAATGCACACATGACGTGACTATCAGTCTGCATGTGTGCATGCATTTATGTGAGTGCATGCGTGCAGGTATGTGTGTAAATTTGTTGAGGTGCGCACACAGGTGCACATGTCCCTCTGTATTATTAAAGGCGACAACAGCGGTGATGGTGAGCTGTCGTGTCCGGTCCTCACCATCAGGCCATCGGGGTTCTCTTGGAAAATCGGTATTGGAAAAAAATGTCATGAGTTTGTTTCATCCATGAGGTTCATTCAAAATGACGAACGGCCTGCCCTGCTGCAGAGACGAGGAAGAAGAGAGCACCTCCTTTGCCACATGTTCCATAACAGTGAGCAAGATAACTTTGAGTGTATTTTAAGATAGCGTGGGCAACTCCAGCGCATTCATACATGTTCAGCAGCTGGTGATCTCAACAGGACTGGTGGAGGAGTCATTTTGGAGCATTGAACAATCAGAAATGGCAGCTGTCTCCAGTGCTCTTTCATTTATCTTGAACCAGGCTGCCCGTACAGGTTTCATGTTGACATCTATTTCTGTTGCATCACTTGATGTGTTTCCCCACCATGACATATGCCAGGCCTCAGTCAGGCTATGAAGTTGTACACCCTATGGAGGAAGGCAATCTGTAAGAGCAGAGGACAACAGTCTGGCTCCATCTAGCGGTCAGAATTGGGAAACTACCTCAACTTGAAAAACAAAAAATGTGGTATCACAAAATTATTATTATTAATTATTATTATTATTATCCCCTGTCCTGTAGACCTGGTATTTTTAGCAGTTTCACACAGTAAATTCCATTCTGGTGAAGACTTTAAAGAAAATTGCCTCTCACAGCCATCTTGTGAAAACACGAGCTAGCTTAACAGTAGCCCCTTTTGAAAAGCAGAGACAGGAATCTTAAGCGATGTTTGACTTTAATTTCCTTTGGATCATATTATGTTTTTACAGTATTCACACAAGGAACATTCATTTAAAAATATACATTGCATACCTGTGACAGAAGATGTTTTTTGTTCTTGATTAACTGTGTTTTTTTTCTTTACAGCTTCACGATGATGTAACAGGGTTTAAAGAGAACCAGTGTCACCCAGTACACTAAAGCGGATTCATTCCCTTACGTTTTACAGGTTAGAGTCTTTGCATTTCAGGTTTAACTGACTTAAGCGCCATCCCGAGGCATCTGACTTTCTTTTTTTTTATTCTTTGGAAATTTTGAATAAACAGGAGCTGAGCAATAAACTAATTTATGTGTAAAACTGTGATATCTTGAGTTTGACTTTAATGATGAACAGTTTATTAAATAACGTAGGCCGTCACATGTTGAAACTCTCATAACAACAACTGTCTCCTCTTCTAGGTTTTAACTCTGCACGGATATATAACAGGTAAGTAGTGCCTATTACTTCAGGTCCTTCAGATCATAACTCCGCGTGTGGCGTGGAATGGTGCTGTAGGTTTTTAACAGGATATCACATCCCTCCCCCCTTCAGATTAACCTAACCAGGTGACCTTCGGCATTACATTTAACAAACCAGAATACTGCAATGACATTACTTCACATTTAACTAACTTGGATTGCTGCAATGGCCACAACTGTCCTTCTTTAATTCTCTAAACTAAAAAAAATTAAGCATTACATGCATTAAACTCTTTTTTAATATCAAGTCTGTGAACTCAAAAAAAAAAAAAGAAACTATGAAGGTGGGTAGACTGCCAGCCTTCCAGCGAGCCCCAGAGCGTATTCTTGCTCTTTTCTGAGAGGTCTCACTATTACCTCACAAAATCTTTCGAGCAGGAGCCTGCCTTGTCCTCACTGAGCATCGTAGTGCAGGTGGAAGCTCTGCTCTCACGTCAGGCGGAGAATGTTCAGGAACTCCTTCAGGAGCAGTTACTCTCTCGCTGACCAGATTGGTGACGACAGAGTCCCCAGGTGAGTATTCTGGACCTTGTAAACTGATAGGCTCTGTAGTACCCCCCCCCCCCACACACACACACACACACAGTCGTGTCGCTGATCTTTGTTGCATGGCGCTTCCTGATTTGGTCAACGTGTCTTCTTTTTGAGTGTCCATCACTTGTCTGTACTGTATACGATACAGGTCCAGTGCTTTCCTCAATGATTGCTGGTATCTACTTCGGTCCGTGGCTGTAGTTTCGGACATAGTTGTCCTCTCCGGGACAAAAACTCCGCCACTTGCTGTGTGTGTCATGTCATTCTTTCTGCTTGAGTTGATTCTGGCGAATTTTGGTCTTAATGTCTGGCAGCAGCAGATCCAGAATGGAACGTAATCTTCTGGACATAAGCATTTCAGCTGGTGACAAGCCAGTTGTTGCTTGTGGTGCAATTCAGTAATTAAACAGGAATCTGGCTATTCTTGTCTCCAAGGTATCTCCTTTCACCTTTTTTACTCCCTGTTTGAACGTTTGCACTGCTCTTTCTGCCAGGCCATTCGATGCAGGGTGGAATGGGGCGCATGTTACAGGCTATGTATGCCATTCTGTTTCAAGAACACCTTGAACTCAGTACTTTTGAAGCATGCTGCATTGTCGGATACGAGCATCTGTGGCAAGCCATGTGTGCTGAAGCAATGTCTGAGCTTTTCGATGTTTGCTTGACTCATTGGTGTTCTTGTTTGGGTACACCTCTAACCATTTTGAGTGTGAGTCCACAATGACAAGGAACATCTTCCCTAAGAAGGGGCCTGCATAATCGATGTGAAGTCTGATCCATGGTGTCTCAGGCCACTCCCACGGGTGTAGCGGCGCACGAGCTGGCGACTTCCTGTTTTCTTGACACGACTGACAGGACAGGACTTCCTGTTCAATCTCCATATCCATTCCCAGTCACCACACATACGAGCTTGCTAGGCCCTTCATTCTTGATATGCTCGGGTGCGTGTGGTGCAGCTGTTTCAGTATGGCCTTTCTTCCTCTCTTGGGAATGACCACTCTCGCCCCCCAAAGCAAACATCCATCCTTCACACTCAATTTCAGTCTCCTCTGACTGTAAGAACTGTATGATGGCTCCACCTCTCTTTGCCATTCTTTCAGGCACCAATCATGTACTTGTGAGAGCATTTCGTCCTTGGCTGTTGACTGCTTCAACTGTGCTATTGTGATTAGTGGGTCATTCATCACCTCTAGCATGAGCACTTGGTCTGTGTCATCCTCCTGTCTGAGGCAGCGGCAACCTGCTCAACGCATCTGCGTTCACATGATTTTTACCTGGCTTGTAAATGATTTTGTATTCGTATGCTCTCAACAGGACTGCTCACCTCTGCAGTCTGGGTGACCCCATCTGTGGCACTTGTTTGTTCTAATGAAAGCACGAGATCCATGGCTTGTAGTCAGTGCTGATTGTGATCGACAGTCCATAGATGTACTTATGGAACCGTTTAATACCAAACATTATCGCTAACACTTCTTTGTCGAGTTGTGAGTAAATTTTCTCCGTGGGTGTCTGTATGTGTGACATGAACCCCAGAGGCTTTTCACTTCCATCTTCCATCACGTGTGACATCAGGTTGCCTACTCCGTACGGTGAGGCATCACACGCCAGTACCAATTCTTTGTCAGCTGTGTAGTGACCTTTTGGCTTATTTGAGCAACTGCTTTGACTTCTGAAAAGCTTCTTGTTGTTCTCTCTTCCAGGCCCATGGCACATCTTTCTTTAGTAGAAGGTATAACAGGGCTAGGCATGTGGCGAGGTTAGGCAAGAATTTGTTATAGTAATTCAACAAGCCTACATATGCTTTCAGCTCGGTCACTGTGGTTGGGGATGGGGCTTCCACTATGGCTCTCACCTTGCTCTCTACTGGATGTAAGCCCTCAGCATCTACCTTGTAACCTAGGTACTCAACTTCATCTTGCAGGAATGCACACTTACATCTGTGGAGTCGCAAGCCAGTTTCTCTCAGTCACCAGAGTACTTCGTCCAGTGTTCTTAGGTATTCTGCTTCGTCTCTCCCTGTCAGTAGAATGCCGTCCAAATATACAGCTACCTGTGGCAGGCCCTGCAGCAGGCCCTCCATCGTTCTTTGAAAGATGGCTGGCGAAACTCCAAACGGTAGCCTATTGTAGGTAAACAAGCCTCTGTGCGTGTTCACTGTTAAGTACTTTTTGGATTCATCATCCATCACAATTTGTTGGTAGGCGTGGCTTAAGTCAAGCTTGGAAAACTGTTTCCCTCCCTCTAGTGTATTGAACAGGTCTTCGACACGGGGAATCGGGTATTGCTCTAGTGAGGAGGCACTATTTATTGTTAGTTTGTAGTCACCATATATCCTGACCAAACCATCCGGCTTCAACACGGGGACTATGGGTGCTGCCCACTCAGCGTACTTAACTGGTGAAATTATGCCCTGCTTTAACAGTCTGTCTAGCTCTTCTTCTACCTTTGCCCTCATGGCATAGGGAACAGAGCACAGTCGATAGAATTTGGGGCAGGCCTCAGCAGACACCCGAATCATTGCTCTCATGCCTTCCAACATGCCTACTTCATTTTTGAAAACTTCCTCATTTTTAGTGAGCACTTTCTATAGTGTCTATGCCTCAGTTCTCACATTTTTTAATTACATTCCACTTCAGCTTTATGGCCTCCAGCCAACCTCTTCCTAGTAAGCTAGGTCCTGCCCCTTTCACTACCACTAGAGGTAATGTCTTCACCTGCCCTGCATGTTTTACTTTCACTTCTGCTACCCCTACTAGAGTAATTTTCTCAGCAATGTATAACTTCAGTGTGAGTTTGGTTTGTTTTATTTGTGGGCGTCTCCTTGAACTTGCTCTCGTTCATTATGCTTACTCTGCATCCCGTATCAATTTCAAAGTTCAATGATTTCTTATTCACTTCAATATTCACTTCGAAAGGTCTCACTTTTTGTATTGTCGTTTCTGTTTTTATGCAGGCTAATGTGAATGCTTCCTCTGATTCGGAAGTGACAGTTTGCGTCTTTAAACATGCACTGTGTTGTTTCCCGTGACATCGGTAGAATTCTCTCTGTCACTGGTAAACATTTTGTTCCGCTTCTCTTCCTTTCTCGCTACCATGCCCTCAGTCTTCACTCGGTTACGGGCTACTTTAGCGTGCAGGTTTTGAGCATTCTTGCTAACGGCTTCTGCAGCTACAGCAGTTTTCTATGCTTTCTCAAACGTCAGATCGGTTTCAGCCAGCAAGCATCTTTGAATTCTATCTGTTACAATATTGGCTAAGCCAAGGTTATGTGTATGTGCTCTTATACTGATGTCCCCGCTAGAGGGCGCTGTTTTGTTGCCCTGTGGTCTATAAAAGAGCATGCGCAAAATAAAGAAACCATTCCGGTTACAGCAACACCGACGAAGGGCATGCGTGATTTTTCTCCGTGAAATGAGTGTAGTTGAGCCGGTATTCCTGCCCTCAGAGATGACAACGTCAACAGTTTATGGGCCTAGAAGGGAAGGTGGAAGCCGATGGTACAGACTATGTATGCTTCGACGGAGATGAGAAAAATTACGAGTTATGGGAAACCAAGTTTTTAGGCCATCTGCGTTTGCTCGGTCTTAAAGAGACCATATCACAAGAGCCTGATGACGACGAAAATGAGGACGTGGTCGCCGAAGATGCAAAGAAAAATGAAGATGCATATGCTTGAATTGATACAATTTTTGGACAACAAAAGTCTCTCCCTGGTTATGAGAGAAGCCGCCGACGATGGAAGAAGAGCGTTGGAGCTACTGAGGGACCACTACGCTGGCAAAGGGAAGCCACGTGTGGTTAGCCTCTACACAGAGCTAACGTCTCTCCAGAAAGCGACAAATGAGACCGTCACAGAATACACCATTCGTGCAGAAACGGCTATAACAGCGCTGAGAAATGCAGACGAGGTTCTTAGCGACCGACTGTTAATTGCTATGATTCTGGAAGGCTTGCCCGAATCATTTAAGCCGTTTTCCATCCACATAACGCAGGGTGATGAGAAGATAACTTTTGCGGAGTTCAAAACCAAGCGGAGAAGTTATGAGAGCACGGAGAAGTTTAATGGCAACCCGAATGATGACAACATGATGAAGACAAGCAGCTCAACAATGAGAGTGAGGGGGAGAGAGAAAGAAAAGAGCTCGGAGATAACCTGCTACAACTGCGGCCAAAAGCGGTACATAACAAAGATACTTCAGAGGTTTGGTATGTCTGATTGCAAGATAAGGTCAACCCCATGAGAACAGAAGCTACATTTTGATAATGAAGGTGAACTTGTAGATCCAGCAGGATATCGTGAAATAGTAGGCAGTTTGATATATGCAATGACATGTACAAGACCTGATCTAAGTTAAGTTATAAGCAAGCTGTTACAATACCTATCAGAGCCAAAAGAACAACACTGGGTAACAGCCAAACATGTGTTAAGATACTTGAAGGGCACAATCAACCAGGAGTTGTGTTACAAGAAAAGTGATGAAAAACTCAAACTTGAGGGATATAGTGATGCTGATTGGGCAGCAGATCAAAATGACAGACGAAACACAACAGGGTACTGCTTTAGTCTAACTAAAAATGGGCCTGTTATTTCATGGAAAAGTGAGAAGCAAGCAACAGTAGCCTTGTCTACGCGTGAAGCAGAGCACATGGCACTTGCTGCAACAACACAGGAACGTTTGTATCTTGTACAGTTCATTGAATGGGATGGATAGTGAGTGCCAACATACTACTACTACTTTCGGCTGCTCCCGTTAGGGGTCGCCACAGCGGATCATCCCTTTCCATTTCTTCCTGTCTTCCGCGTCTTCCTCTGTCACACCAGCCACCTGCATGTCTTCCCTCACTACATCCATAAACCTCCTCTTTGGCCTTCCTCTTCTCCTCTTCCCTGGCAGCTCCATATTCAGCATCCTTCTCCCAATATACTCAGCATCTCTCCTCCACACATGTCCAAGCCATCTCAATCTTGCCTCTCTTGCTTTGTCTCCAAACCGTCCAACCTGAGCGGTCCCTCTAATATAATTGTTCCTAATCCTGTCCTTCTTCGTTACTCCCAGTGAAAATCTTAGCATCTTCAACTCTGCCACCTCCAGCTCCGCCTCCTGTCTTTTCGTCAGTGCCACTGTCTCCAAACCATATAACATAGCTGGTCTCACAACCATCTTGTAAACTTTCCCTTTAACTCTTGCTGATACCCTTCTGTCGCAAATCACTCCTGACACTCTTCTCCACCCACTCCAACCTGCCTGCACTCTCTTTTTCACCTCTCTACTGCACTCCCCGTTACTTTGGACAGTTGACCCCAAGTATTTAAACTCAGATGTCTTTGTCACCTCCACTCCTTGCATCCTGACCATTCCACTGTCCTCTCTCTCATTCACGCATAGGTATTCCGTCTTGCTCCTACTGACTTTCATTCCTCTTCTCTCCAGTGCATACCTCCACCTCTCCAGGCTCTCCTCAACCTGCACCCTACTCTCGCTACAGATCACAATGTCATCCGCGAACATCATCGTCCATGGAGACTCCTGCCTGATCTTGTCCGTCAACCTGTCCATCACCATTGCAAACAAGAAAGGGCTAAGAGCCGATCCTTGATGTAATCCCACCTCCACCTTGAACCCATCTGTCATTCCAACCGCACACCTCACCATTGTCACACTTCCCTCATACGTATCCTGCACCACTCCTACATACTTCTCTGCAACTCCTGACTTCCTCATACAATACCACACCTCCTCTCTCGGCACTCTGTCATAAGCTTTCTCTAAATCTACAAAGACACAATGCAACTCTTTCTGGCCTTCTCTATACTTCTCAATCAACATTCTCAAAGCAAACATCGCATCTGTGGTGCTCTTTCGTGGCATGAAACCATACTGCTGCTCGCTGATCGTCACCTCTCCTCTTAACCTAGCTTCTATTACTCTTTCCCAAATCTTCATGCTGTGGCTGATCAACTTTATACCTCTGTAGTTGTTACAGTTCTGCACATCGCCCTTGTTCTTGAAAATCGGTACCAGTATGCTTCTTCTCCACTCCTCAGGCATCCTCTCACTTTCCAGGATTGTGTTAAACAATCTAGTTAAAAACTCCACTGCCATCTCTCCTAAACATATCCATGCCTCCACAGGTATGTCATCAGGACCAACTGCCTTTCCACTCTTCATCCTCTTCATAGCTGCCCTCACTTCCTCCTTGCTAATCCGCTGAACTTCCTGATTCACTATCCCTACATCATCCAACCTTCTCTCTCTCTCATTTTCTTCATTCATCAGCCCCTCAAAGTATTCCTTCCACCTTCTTAGCACACTCTCCTCGCTTGTCAGCACATTTCCATCTCTATCCTTGATCGCCCTAACTTGCTGCACATCCTTTGCAGCTTGGTCCCTCTGTCTAGCCAATCGGTACAAGTCCTTTTCTCCTTCCTTAGTGTCTAATCTGTCATACAACTCACAATACGCCTTTTCCTTTGCCTTTGCCACCTCTCTCTTTGCTTTACGCTGCATCTCCTTGTACTCCTGTCTACTTTCTTCATCTCTCTTACTATCCCACTTCTTCTTTGCCAACCTTTTCCTCTGTATAATTTGCTGTACTTCCTCATTCCACCACCAAGTCTCCTTGTCTTCCTTCCTCTGTCCTGATGACACACCAAGTACCTTCCTAGCTGTCTCCCTCACTATTTCTGCAGTGGTTTTCCAGCCATCTGGCAACTCTTCACTACCACCCAGTGCCTGTCTTAACTCCTGCCTGAACTCCACACAACAGTCTTCCTTCTTCAACTTCCACCATTTGATCTTCGGCTGTGTCTTCACTCGCTTCCTCTTCTTGGTCTCTAAAGTCATCCTACAGACCACCATCCGATGCTGCCTAGCTACGTTCTCCCCTGTCACCACCTTGCAGTCTCCAATCCCTTTTAGATGGCGCCTTCTACATAAGATATAGTCCACCTGTGTGCACTTTCCTCCACTCTTGTACGTCACCCTGTGTTCCTCCCTCTTCTTGAAATATGTATTCACCACAGCCATTTCCATCCTTTTCGCAAAATCCACCACCATCTGTCCTTCCACATTTCTCTTCTTGACTCCATACCTTCCCATCACCTCCTCATCACCTCTGTTCCCTTCACCAACATGTCCATTGAAGTCGGCTCCAATCACCACTCTCTCCTCCTTGGGTACCCTCTCCACCATGTCGTCCAACTCATTCCAGAATTCTTCTGAGTGCCAACATACACCAGTGAAATTATTTGAGGACAACCAAGGTGCAATCGCTTTATCAAAGAACCCAGTATGTAGTCAGAAATGCAAACATGTCAACATTAGATATCATTTCATACGATCTGCACTTACTGATACGAAAATAACTATCGAATATTGTCCAACAGCAGATATGGTTGCAGATGTCATGACCAAGCCTGTAACAAAGTTCAAGATTGAAAAAATTGTAAGATATATTTTGGGATGTAAATGTTTTGTGACTGATGTCACAAAACAGTATAGAGCAAGTGGGGGTGTTACAATATTGGCTAAGCCAAGGTTATGTGTATGTGCGCTTATACTGATGTCACCACTAGAGGGCGCTGTTGTGTTGACCCGTGGTCTATAAAAGAGCATGCGCAAAATAAAGAAACCCTTCCGGTTACAGCAACACCGATTAAGTGCACGCGTGATTTTTCTCTGTGAAATGAATCTAGTTGAGCCGGTATTCCTGCCCTCAGAGATGACAATGTCAACACTATCGTCATTTATCCCGCACACAAGCCTGTCCCTGCGCAGCTGTTCTTTTTTTCCCCTTTTTTCTCCCCAGTTGTATATGGCCAATTACCCCGCTCTTTTTGAGCCGTCCCGGTCGCTGCTCCACCCTTCTCTGCCGATCCGCGGGGGGGGGCGCCCCCCGACCGACCAGAGGATGTACCAACACAACTACCCACGTCCAACTTCCCACCCGCAGACACGGGCAGTTGTGTCTGTAGGGACGGAGGTAACACGGGATTCGAGCCGCTGATCCTCGTGTTAGTAGGCACAGGAATAGACCGCTACGCTACCCGGACGCCCCCGAAGCATTGTGGTGTTATTGTAAAACTCGACAAGCATCTGTTCGAGTGTTGTGCCGTAGTTGCACTGACGTCACCATAGGCTTGCGAAAGCGAGAGACAGACACATCTCTAAACGATCTCACTCGGTTTTGGACTTAAGTGATTTTGTATCAAAACCATTCGCTGTTGGTACGTTTTGGAGCTAGGCCTCTCTGGACTCAGTAGATTTCTCGTGATCTTGTACGTGGCTGGACCCACTACGCTGATGAGGATATAGCTCTCTGCTTCTCCCCGTCATTTATACTATTCGCTTCGAAAAAACTGCTCGAGTATCTCACAGTATTCTTCCCACGTTTGCTGTTTTGCCTCGAAAGCTGACAGGGTTGTACTCATCTTTATGTACTTATTTATTTACTATGACTCTCTCTCACTGGTCCAGCTTTAGCACGTTTGCAACTTAGCATGACACAGTCCTACCGTCGCCTTGAACTTGAACTCCAGTTCGGCATCCGTCCTCAATCAGGCACTTTTTTCTTCCATCCTCGTCGCCAATATGTGATATCTTGAGTTTGACTTTAATGATGAGGCTGTCCAGGATGCATATTAACCGTTTATTAAATAACGTAGGCCATGATATGTTGAAACTCTCTCGTAACGACAACTGTCTCTTCTTTACTTCGGGTCATACGGCCAAGTGTGGCGTGGAATGGTACTGCAGGTAAGTATTTTAACAGGATATCACAAAAACGTTTCAAAACAAAGCTACAATAAATATGATACATAAGGATAAAGAGGTGACTGGCATCTTTAGTCCGGGCTACTAGTGAGCTATTGAAATGTACGATGTAACAGAGGTTGACAATATATAGAACAAGTCCCACAATTATCAAAACAAATACCAAGACAAATACCTAACCCTAACCCGGGCAGACAATTTTCAAAAGTAGTCTTTCCAAAATGGTGTCAGGATATCAAACTAGTTTACAGGCTTGACAAAGAATACACTGCCCAATGTCTCCCTAATCTCCTCAGTGAGCACCTAAATAATTATCTAAACCAAACAAACTGCCATCACTACTACTTGCTATGAGCGCTGGTGACGTTAACCAGGGATGGAAAACAACGACGCGACACGAGACACGCATCATCGTCTGGACTTCTGTCTGGTTTGAAAGGGGGATGCTGGAGGTGTCCGATAACAAGTTAACGTTTTTAAAACGCAAACCTCGATACAGGTCAAGAGGATGGTCGGTGGGATTTGGTTTCTGTTTGGAGGGTTGTTCATGCGCTGGGCCAGTTTTCAGGTTCTCTCGAACCAGTTCCCTCTCATTTGTGGTCCAAGTACGCAAGCAACTCTCAGCCCCGGCAGTCAGTCGATCACAACCAACCTCACTGGACCCGTCACACGGACTTCCTCCTCTTCCCAAAGACGTTGTTGATGAGCTTAGCCATGGACTTGGAGCCGCTGTAGCGACGGCGGTCAGCGCGGTACTTGAGGTGCTCCATCACGTGCCGAATAAGCTGGGTGAAGAGGTTGGCGATGTCCTGGTAGCTCTCGGCGGCGGACACTTCCTGGAAGTGACATCGGTTGTCATGCGCCAGGCAGCGGCCCTCCTCTTCACATACCTGCCTGGCATGGCACAGGTCCTGCTTGTTACCCACCAGACAGACAGGCACATCCACCTCCCTGGAGGAGAAAGACACACATACGTACCTTTAACTCCGGCAAGTCTGACGACACTAACAGAGTTAAAAAAAAAAAAACTAGAAAAAAACATTCCAACTATCTTTTGTAACATCTAAACCAGAATCAGATTTATTGCCAAGTAGCTCGAGAACATACAAGGAATTTGACTTGGTATGTTGGTGCAAGAGGGGAAAAAATAAAAAGTAAAAGTTCAAAGAAAAATAAAATGTAACAATTACAATTTTTTAAGGGGAGCATTTTGGTTCAGTTTAATTATCTTCTTAAAGCAAACGGGCAAAAACTGAGCATTATTTCCCAATGCCCAAAGCCATCATAACCAACATCAAGATCATTGCTATCTAGAGAAATGTAGAGAAATGTCTTTCAACCACTGGAATCTTATTGCATATACAAGTCAGCTTAATGGATATTGTTGGCCCACTTTGTAGTCAGCAAATCCTGCAGATGTTTGCAGCTTCTGAGCTGAGTTCCTCATTCTTTCTTTGTCACCTTTGGTGAAGTCAATGCCAGGACTACTTGCTATACAGCCTCATTTGATGTAGGATGAGGAGCTGCCATTTTGCCATCAGGGCAAACTGATATTGTCAAGAGGGGTTTCAACAACAAAGAAGTATATTGAATTTACTTTGGAAACTATCCTTGTTGTTGTTCATACATGTTGTTAGGCAAGTCTCACCAATGTGAAACCTAAGTAAGCAACTAACTATAGTAGTTGCATCTAAGAGTTGTAGAAGATGCAAATATTATCTCATCTAAGATTGAGTTACTGTTAATGTAACCTCACTGTAAGAGCAAATGATCACTCAGACTTGTGCGGGGGACCATAATACAGATAAGATTATGTATTATCTACATACATACTGTGCCTCTATAAATCTGTACGCTGACTAAACCTGTGTCCTGAACAATATCTTTAACTGGGTGTAAATTGTTTAAGACACAGCTAGGATTTATTTGGCAGAAAGGGGCCCTCAGCCTTTGCCCAAGGTCCAAGTCATCTTATCATAAGAAGCCATTGCTGTGGTGCTGCTGACCCTTTGCAGTTGTCCATGCGTGCCTCCCTAATCTGCCGAAGGATGTTCTCTGCGTTTATGAAGGAGGTCCGATCACTGATGTTGTACACCACCACAAAGCCGTCGGCCCAGTCCACCGGTTCTTCCAATATACACCTCGCCTCTGTGGTCTAAAACAAGACAGGAGTAACACACCCTTTTGTTTTGATGTGACTGAGGTAATACTGCATTCAGGTCCTGCAGAGAAACATACATGCATGTAAGCTTACGTTGTACTAGGGGCAGCTACACCTCCATCAAAATGCTGAAAGCAGACTGAATATTGCCTTGTGCCACATCATAGCTAATGTTTGCTTGTTTCCAACATCCATCCTTGGCCGGGGTTTGGCATACATATACACTCACTGGCCACTTTATTAGGTACACCTTGCTAGTACCGGGTTGGACCCCCTTTTGCCTTCAGAACTGCCTTAATCCTTCGTGGCATAGATTCAACAAGGTACTGGAAACATTCCTCAGAGAGTTTGGTCCATATTGACATGATAGCATTACGCAGTTGCTGCAGATTTGTCGGCTGCACATCCATGATGCGAATCTCTCGGTCCACCACATCCCAAAGGTGCTCTATTGGATTGAGATCTGGTGACTGTGGAGGCCATTTGAGTACAGTGAACTCATTGTCATGTTCAAGAAACCAGTCTGAGATGCTCGGTTTGAACTGCAGCAGGTCGTCTTGACCATGTCTACATGCCTAAATGCATTGAGTTGCTGCCATGTGATTGGCTGATTAGAAATTTGCGTTAACGAGCAGTTGGACGGGTGTGCCTAATAAAGTGGCCGGTGAGTGTATGTACATATGAGGAGAGTTCAGCAGTATTGTTGGGAGGTTGTTTGGTGATGTCAGGCACCGACAGCACTGGAGATCATACCAGCAAAACCCTCCTTTCTAAACTCCAACCCTGTCTTAGTAAAACAGCTCTTGTTTTGTCAGTTTATGGAGACACCTCTACATTATTTATTTCCGCAGCCTTTGTTGTCATGAATGAAAGCAGTGCCGCGTACAAAGCAAGAATGGCAGTTATAGCGACCTTGAGAAGATTAACAGAAGAGCGTCCTGGTGGCTGAGGCTATTAACACGTACCATGAATTTCAACCTTCAACTGGACTTTTGTTGCACATCTTTCTCCCTCTCTCTCTCTCTCTCTCTTCCCCACCTCTATCCATCTCTTCACCGCATCACGGTCCCATCTAATGAAGCCCAAACTGCCGAAATAAAATAACGTTAAACAATAGTAAGAAAGAAGAGCCAAGGGTCCACACAGTTTGACCTCTCAAACCCAGCTGCCTCAGCGGCATAAAAACCCACTCATCCCCACCTTTACTGTGTCTCTCTTTAAAGCCTCTACACTTCCATTATACAGGACAGGCCATAAAGAACCAAGCAGAGAAAAGAAAAGGACAACAACTCACTGTAGCATTCCTCATAAGAAGCCGGCCTTGCTTACAGTGAGCCAGAAAGAGAGAGAGGGAGGAGAGAGAGAAGAGAGAGAGAGAGAGAGAGAGAGAGAGAGAGAGAGAGAGAGAGAGAGAGAGAGAGAGAGAGAGAGAGAGAGAGAGAGAGAGAGAGAGAGAGAGAGAGAGAGAGAGAGAGAATGAGAGAGAATGAGAGAGAATGAGAGAATGACTGACCGCTTTTCTCCTTTGCTCCAGGGTTCTACAATAAAATACCTACTTTGCAGTAAAAGCCTGTCTGGGGTTTTTTTTTGGTCCTGTTTGTGGGGAGGTGAGTGGGTTATATGGCTCTTTTCTTCAAAGGGCCAGCCATCAGCACACATCGCCCTCGGGATACTCTCATAAATAAATCCCTTTGGATCCCAAACTTTCAAGGGCAGTGTGTATCGTACACGTGCCCACTTTCGGAGAACACATATGATCAGAGTTTGTTCCAGGTCATGTGCGTGGTTAGCTTCTCCAGCGTGCCGAGGAAGAAGCTTGTGGAGGTTTTTTAGTAGCAGCTGCTGAGTATAAAGGTGGCTTAGCTATGAGCTCCAATGGACCATCACAATAGGGCAAACAACCACCCCCATGTGTGTTGATTTTGTTTATTTTTTTAGAAATGTCATCTGTCTTATTTTCTTAAGAGTACCTTGTTTTGATATAACCTACTCTAGTGTGATATTACTTTCTGTAACATATACTATGAACTTGTTCCATAGAGCTTCATTCATCCTCAAGAGGTTTCCTGCACATTACATTTGTGTTGGGTGGGTTAGTGATGGGTCCTACCTGAGAACATGGGTCAAAGACCTCCAGGTTCAGCTGTCTGCCGTCGATCGACAGTCTTTTATGGTACAAGGAATCTGAAACAAGTAATGGACACTGCAGTGACATTGAGAAAAAAAACATTTTGCTCAATAAAATCTTCATATTCATCCAAATCCTTGTACCAAATCCACCTGGTGTCAACTTTTTGCTGAAGGGATATGTTTTGCTTTCAGTCTGATTTATATGCAGGGTTGAATAATGGTTCAAAGGGAAATGCCTACCTACGTTTGTGTTTATTCTTTTCTGCATCAGGGCTGTTTGTATTGGTATTATTTCCTCAACATGACATTTTGATGTACCATCCTTTTTGTGGTTGACTTTTAGGTATTGTTATAGTTAACAACAGAGAATTGGGGGGGGGGGTATGTGTTATGCCACACTAAAATATATAAAATAGCTTGTCCAAGAAATGATGCATTATACAAGTTGACTAATTAGGATATCCATGAATGTTTAGCATGATTTTCATGGACAGCCTCTGCTCCCCCAGGGCTGACAACAAACTCTTGACAATCCACCGAAAAAACTTTGTCAACTCTGGAAACACTTACTGGCATTGGAGGCATATTCACCAATGAATCGTCGGGTTAGGAACCGCACTAGGACAGCTGGAGGAAACAGAAGAATTTTTTTTTAAAAGAAAAGAAAAATGAATCATGGATCCATTACAGGTGGCAGCAGTGGGGGAAAATGACTCTCCTATGAAAACCGCAGGCCCATCACAGAGAAACAACAGTGGGATCGAAGGGGTGAAACTACAGCCTCACATGAGAGGGCTGGAAGGTTTCGCTTGAAGGGATGTGTGCATATTTGGCAGGCTAAATGGTTATATTTCCTCCTCTCCTTCCCCTCTAGGCTGTGGGCTACACACTAGATCTACTGTGTGAGAGGCAGGACAGTTTTGGGCCCACAAACAATCAGTTTCAATCAAGGGCTAAGGTTTGGTTTCATAGCTTAAACGCTGAGCCCTGGAGGCCTGTGGCCAATAGTACAGTAATGGTCATGGGCTTAGGAAGGTTACACTAGGGTTATACTCAGAGACAGACTGACTTAGACACACACACACACACACACACACACGCGCGCGCGCGCACACACACACACACACACACACACACACACACACACACGCACATGCTCGAAGATGCAGCACAAGAAGTGCAGAAACCTGCAGACAGATTAAGTGGTAATTCAAACAAGCATATAGAGATACACACACACACACACACACATAGTGAGTCATATATA